>NC_056727.1:912685610-912770610 GCF_019279795.1 Protopterus annectens | reverse complement strand
CTAGTAATTGCTCAGTTTTTCTTAGAGCTTTAGTCCTGCTCAAGCTGAATCTTAGCTGTCTGTGTACATCCAAGGAATGCAGAATTCTCTCCCCTTTGTTCTGTGGATTTGGATAAAAAGTTAGCAGATGAATTGTTTAAGAGCCACACTGGAAACCACCTTAGGCATAAAAGTAGGATTTCTCCTCCGAGACACCCTGTCTGGGTAAAATATCATAAAAGGCTCTACAGCCATGAGGGCCTGTAGCTCTGAAATGCTTCTTGCTGAAGCAATTGCTAGTAGCAGAGCTGTCTTCCGCGATAAGAACTTTATATCAGTGGTAGCAGCTGGTTCAAATGGAGGCAGGGAGAGCTTTTCCAACACATAATTGAGGTCCCATGCAGCTAATGGTGATCTTCTAGGAGGCCTTAAATTTTTAGCTCCTCTAAGATACTGCTTCATTAAAGGATGAGAAAAGATTGGTGGCTCTGTACTGTAATAAGCCAAAATGGCAGAGGCATGGATTTTGATGAGAAAGATAGGCCTTTGTCAAGCATCTCAGTCAAGTATTGTAATACCCGAGGAATATGTGGTTCTTCTGTATCAGTTCCTTGTGCTTGATTCCAAGCACAGAATCTCTTCTATTTGTCAGCATAAGATTTTCTAGTACTAGGCCTTCTAGCTTCCAAAATGACATCCATCACAGCTTTACTGAGAGGTGTCGTTTGTATGATTACATGATTAGCCATGCTGCCAGGTTCAGAGTCTGTAGTCGATTGTGCAAGATCTGATTGTTTTGCTGGGACAATAGTTGTGGTCTTTGAGGCAAGGTCAAGCTGGGTATTGAGACAAGTTCCTTAGGATTGGGTACCAGTATTGGCGGGGCCAGTCCGGGGGCAATTAATATCTTTGGCTTCTCTTGTCTGACTTTTAGGAGGACCTTGGGTAGAAGAGGCAGAAGAGGAAAGGCGTAAACTGATCGTTTTTCCAACTGAAGGATAGGGCGTCCACTTTCCATGCTTGTCTGCGATAAGTCCTTGTGCAGAATCTTTTCAATTGATGATTTTGAGGAGAGGCAAACAGATCTATGCCTGGGCTCCCCCATTTCTCTGTTATCATGCTGAAGACTTGTGGATTTAGTTTCCACTTGTGAGGATCCACAAGGTTTCTGCTTAAATCGTCTGCCAGAGTGTTCTGTTTTCCTGGCAGGAATTGAGCTCGAGGATGTATTTGGTAGGTCAAAGCTGTGTCCCACAGTGCCATGGCTAATCTGCAAAGGGGGTATGAGTGTGTGCCCCCTTGCTTGTTTATATACCACATGACTGTGGTGTTGTCTATCAGTTGTCCTGGATGAAGCAAGTCCTTGAAGGCTGTTAGGGCATTTTGAACAGCTAGCATCTCTTTCTGGTTGATATGAAGATGCATTTGTTTTGATGCCCATATGCCCTGAATGCATCTTCCTGCCATGTGGGCCCCCCAGGCATAATCTGATGCGTCTGTTAAGGTTTGGCTGGCAGGGGGTAGAGTGAAGGGCGTCCCATGTTTTGGTGACAGGCCTTTGCCCACCATAGAAACTCCTGTTGCAGGCAGGGAATGAGAGGAATCATTGTTTGCAGACTGTGTGAATGTTGACTCCATAAACTTTTTAGGTACCATTGAAGTTTCCTCATATGCAGTCTTGCATATGGAATTAGTAGGATGCAGGATGCCATGAAGCCCAGAGCCTGCAGAAGACTGGGTTTTTGTTGCCATCAGTTTGAAGTAAGCAGTCAGTAGCCTTTGCTTGTCTGGCATGAGGTAAGCCATCTGGGCAGTTGTATCCAAGCTTGCACCCAGGAATGTTATCTTCTGAGAGGGTACCAGTTGTGATTTATTTTTGTTTATTGTGTACCCTAGGCATGTTAGCCTTTTCAAATGCCAGGTGTCGAAGAAGTGTCCTTGTTCTCTGCTTGAATGAGACAGTCGTCCAAATAAGGATATATTTGTATACTTCTTTGTCTGCAAAATGCAATTACAGGTGCCAGGCACTTTGTGAAGATCCTGGGCGCAGTAGATAAGCCAAAGGGCAGTGCAGAGAATTGGTAATGCATTAAGCCAGCCTTGAATCAGAGGTATCTTCTGCACGATTGTCTTATTGGGACATGCAGGTATGCCTCTTTTATGTCTAAAGTCACCAGCCAAGCATTCTTGCCCAGCATGGGCAGAAGCTGCTGCAAAGTCAGCATTTTGAATTTTGGAATGTCCAGGTATGTGTTCAAAATCGATAAATCCAGTATTGGCCGCCAGGCCTTGTCATTTCTGGGTACCAACAGTAGTTGAGTAAAAACCTTGTCCTTTTTTCCTCTTCTGGTACTGTCTGAATGGCCCCCATATCCACGAGGGACGTAACCTGTTTCTGTGCCTCTGCCCATTAATTTTTTGGCAGATCTGGCCAATCATTTGCCATTGGTAGAGTGTGGAAATGGAATCTGTATCCTTGTGATACGATTTTTAGCACCCACTTGCCCTGGGTTATTAACTGCCAATTTTGAGCAAAAAGTGTTTATTTCCCCCCTATGGGTGCTGCCAAAAGATAAGTGCTTGATGTAGGCAGAGGGAAGTCATTGGGATTGCTTTCTGTAGGTTTGCGCTTTACCTCCCCCAGATTTGGAGGTGGAAGCGCCCCACTGCTTTGACCTGTATGAATCTTGCACCTGGTATCTGGAACCCTTAGGGCGTCTGGATTTGCCCCTTTGAGCTCTGACACAGGAAAGGACCAATTTTTTGTAGGCCAGTGTCTACTGAATCTTGGTGGCTGCACTTGTAAGACTTTTTTGACAGTTTGCATAAACTTAGCTTTGTCTTCCATTTTCTTTAAAACCTCTTCTGCCTTAATACCAAACAGAGAATCATGCTGTAAAGGTGCATCTAGCCATTTAGCTTTAACATGATCAGGTAAATTTTGTTCCTTTAACCAGCCATGCCTCCTAATCACAGATACAGTAACTGCGGCCCTGCAGGAGGCCTCTAAGGAATCAAATCCACATTGCTAAGTATGCTTTCCAACTTGTTCAGCTGCATGCAATAATTCCTGCAATTCTTTATTTTCTGCACATTCTGAAATCAACATCATTTTCTGTTTCAGCAATCCCATGACATGTTGTTGGTACTTCAGCATATGCAATTGACCATTTAAGGCCCTGATTGCCAAGGTTGCAGATGTATAAACCATTTTTCCCCATCTGTCTAGTGCCCTTGAATCTCTGTCAGAGGGGGTAGGATTTTTTGCTGTTGAGGCCTCAATGCCCTTTGGACCCTGTGAAATAGTATCAGGATCAGCAGCAGGGTTTCAAAATAAAAATTTATGCGAGTCAGGGACCATGTAATATCGGACAGGCTTACTGGGAGCCGGAGGTAAGGAGTCAGGGGTCAAGCTCGACTCTGAAAATACATCATCCACAATGTCTAAAACAGGGGGAATGGCTAAAGGCTTGTTCTGAGGGCGGAGGAGGAAATCCCTGAGCCTCTTTTTTGATTCTGAGAAGTCTTGACTCTCCCAGTGAAAATGCTCCCTCAATGTATGCAAGTTTTCTCCAAAGGAATAACCCTCAGGAGGAGATGCAGATGGAATAGACTCCTCAGCATCAGAATCCTCATAGGGAGGTATAGATAATTCCTGATCAGAAGAGGAATCAGAAGAAACAGAAACCTGATCTGAAGATTCATAATCAGTGTCTTGCCTAGGCCTCTTATCTGGAGGGGGATGGGTACCCCTGATCAAGGTAATAAGGTCTTCAGCCATTTTGATCATCTGTTTTATAGGCATAGAGGCCTGTGCATGTGGCTCATGCGTCAGTTTTTTTTTATAGTTTTAGAAGTTGCTTTTGTCTTTGGTTTTGCAGTTGTCATCGGTTTGATATACAAAATGTTGAGGTCTGAATACACCCTCAGAAGCCGGTGCCCGCTCAGCGGCTCCGGATACATTCGAGGAAGATACGTCCGTCGGTCCAATACCTTGAGTATCTTACGGCATGCCAGACTCCATATGGGTGTTGGTAGAGGCCAAGGTAGTGTGGTATCAGGGGCTGCGAAAGTGCCTCACTGAGTACCAGCGAACAGACGACTGGCTTAGGAGAAGCTTTGTTGTCAGCTTTGGATCTCGACTGCCTTTCTCTGTCCTTTTCTTTGCGTTTTTTTATGTACTCAGGTAGTCCAATTGCTCTTCAATGAGATTTCTGGGTAGTTAAATACGTTTCCAAAACACCTTGATGCAAAAATATACTGACGCTTAATAGTGCGTTGGTTAAATCTAGCACAAAACCGACAACCAGGCATGTTGTGATCCAGGCCTAGGCAAGGAATACAGTATAAATGGAAATCCTTATGAGGTATTTGCTTCCCACAAGTAATACAATCATTAACTTTTTCTGACATCGGTAAAAAGCAAGAGAAAAGTTTCCCCAACGGGGTACTTAGCTTTAGTGAAGACTATGGTTCTGAAACTCAAACTCGAATATTTCAGTAGTCGGCCGACCGGCACTTGCGAAATGCTTCTGCTTTGGGCAACGCGCGGCAAGAAAGCCGAAAGAAAATGGCGTCGGCTGCATGTTTTATACCCCTGACGACCTGAAGTCATGGAAGAGAAGACTGCAACCGACGCAGGACCCAAGACTTTGGAATTCAGGCCAACTGAGGGAAACCTGCCAGCAGATTACCCAAATGTAATGACTGCAACAGTGAAACACGAAGAACATCCCTATCTGAATGGAAAATAAGAAAAGGTTTCACAGCCATCAAAGCCTGCAGCTCCAAAACCCTCCTTGCTGAAGTTATAGCTATTGCAGTAGCAGCTGGTTCAGAAGGAGGAAGAGTGAGTTTCTCTAGAACAAAATTAAGATCCCAGGCTGGAGTAGGTGCACCCTTCTAGGAGGTTTCACGTTGCAAGCACCTCTGAGAAACATTTTCATCAGAGGATGAGAGAAAATGGGTTGTTCAAAAGAACAATGAGCAGAAATGGCTGAAGCATGGATCTTGATAGAGGAAAAATAAAGACCACCCTGAAGCAAATCAGCTAGGTATTCCAAGATCAGAGGAAGGGTAGGCCGACAAGATAATTCCCCTCTAGCCTGCATCCATTCAGAGAATCTTTCCCATTTACCAGCATAAGACTTCCTAGTGCTAGGACTCCTGGCCTCCCTCAGCACGTCAACCACCTGCTGGGAAAGGGAAGAAAAGGATGGAGTCATACAATGAGCCATGCTGCCAAATGGAGAGACTGAAGATGAGGATGTAGAATGTTTCCCCCTTCCTGAACCAAAAGATCTGGCTTCAGAGGAAGATGCCAAGGAGGGAACTGGGAGAGACTGCGAAGCAGTGGATACCAATGCTGTCTGGGCCAGTCTGGAGCTTTAAGAATAGTCCTTGGTCATTCGGCCCTGATCTTCAATAATACTCTGGAAAGAAGAGGAAGAGGAGGGAAAGCATAAACTGACAGCAGCATCCAAGGGAAGGACACAGCATCCACTTTCCAGGCTCTGCTGTGATGCTGTCTTGTGCAAAAGAGAGGCGGAAGATGGTTGTCTGGAAAAGGAGAAGAGATCCACTTGAGTGCCCAAACGTTGAATGATGCTGTAAAAAAGTACAGTTGTGTACACTTACAATAAATGTAGATGTTAGAGTGTATTCACTGTTGCAGTCATTACATTTGGGTAATCGGCTGGCAGGTTGCCCTCAGTTGGCCTGATTAACAAAGTCTTGGGTCCTGTGTCGGTTGCTGTCCCTTCTTCCATGACGTCAGGTCGTCAGAGGTATAAAACATGCAGCAAACGTCATTACCTCAGTTTTTCTTGCCCCAGATGTCAGGTGCCCCCCAAATGGGGAGCAAAATATAATCTTAAATTACAGCAATATACCCCCAATCAAAAGCAAATACACCAAAAAGGCTTTTAAGCATCGGAACAGAAAGTAGAGGTATAGTCAGAGAAAAAACAGGGGGCTGGAGGGAGGGTAACCAGGACTGCAAAAGTGAATACACTCTAACATCTACATTTATGTATGTGCACACAACTGTACTATGTTCTTCGTGTTTCACTGTTGCAGTCATTACATTTGGGTAGATTCCCAAAGCCATGGTTGGGAGGATGGATTTATACAGCATTAGGACCAGCTATACGGCCCTGCAAGACATCGGTGGCAAAGCCAGCTCTGGATTTAGAGAAAATTGGTAAATGATAATGCTTGGTGAAAGTATAAACTGAACTCCAGGTAGCAGCTTCTAGAATATCCCTGGTAGGAACACCTCTGAGAAAGCTTGTAGAAGTAGATGCAGCCCTGGTGGAATGAGATCTAATCCCCTGGGGGATAGGCTTTCCATGATGCTTGTAGCAGAAATTAATGCAATGACTTATCCATTTAGAAATGGTTCGTTTTGAAATAGCCTTTCCCTCTGCCCCTGCAGCAAATGCTACCAGAAGTTAAGATTTTCTTCGAGTTTTAGTTCTGTCCAAGTAAAATCTCTGTTGTCTGTGCAAATCCAATGAATGCAGAATCCATTCCCCTTTGTTCTGTGGATTGGGAAAACAAGTTGGCAAATGAATGGACTGATTAAGAGCCACACTGGATACCACCTTGGACATGAAGGATGGATTGGTCCTGAATGACACCCTGTCCGCATGAAAAATGATGAAAGGCTCCACTGCCATTAGGGCCTGTAACTCAGATATCCTTCTAGCTGAAGTAATTGCCAGAAGGAAAGCTGTTTTTCCAAGAAATAAATTTTAAGTCTGCAGTAGCAGCTGGCTCGAAAGGAAGCAGAGAGAGTTTCTCCAATACAAAGTAAAGGTCCCAGGCAGGGGTTGGAGCTCTCCTGGGTGGCCTCAAGTTCTTGGCCCCTCTGAGGTACGGCTTGAGCAGAGGATGGGAAAAGAGGGGAGGTTCTGTGTTATAATGGGCTGAAATGGCTGAGGCGTGGATTTTAATGGAGGAAAAAGACAGGCCCTTGTGAAGCATCTCAGTTAAACATTGTAAAATCTGAGGTAAATTGGGTGCTGCTGTGCTCATTCCTTGAGATTGATTCCAAGCACAGAATCTTTTCCATTTATCAGCATAAGATTTTCTAGTACCAGGTCTTCTCGCCTCCAAGATGACATCCATCACAGGTTTGCTGAGGGATGTTAAGGGTGAATTTAAGTGATTAGCCAAGCTGCAAGGTTCAATGTAAGGAGCTGAGGGTGCAGAATCTGGTTCTCCTGCTGAGACAGTAAGGAAGGTGTCTGAGGCAGATGCCATGGGGATATTAGAGACACACTGCACAGGAGCAGGTACCAGTGTTGGCGTGGCCAGTGTGGAGCAATCAAAATCATTTTTGGTTTGTCCAGTTTGACTTTTAGCAGAACTTTGGAAAAAAAAAGAGGCAGAGGGGGAAAGGCGTAGACTGACAGGTTTTTCCAGCTGAAGGACAGAGAATCCACTTTCCAGGCTTTTTTGTGAAGAGTTCTTGTGCAAAACTTGTCTAACTGGTAGTTCTGGGGGGAGGCAAATAGATCTATGTCTGGGCTCCCCCCATTTTCTTGTCAACATGTTGAAAATCCGTGGTTCCAGTTTCCATTCGTGTGGGTCCATGAGATTTTTGCTTAGTTCGTCTGCTAGAATATTCAGCTTTTCTGGCAGGAATTGAGCTTGTAGTTGTTCTTGGTAGCTCAAGGCTGTGTTCCACAATGCCATGGCTAGTCTGCAGAGGGGGTAGGAATGTGTACCCCCCTGCTTGTTTTATGTACCACATAACCGTGGTGTTGCCCGTCTTTACCACAAGTTGTCCTGGATGAAGGTGGTCCTTGAAGGCTGTCGGAGCATTCTGTATAGCTAGCATTTCTTTTTGATTGATATGTAGGTGCATTTGATTTGGGCTCCATTTGCACTGAATGCACTTCCCTGCCAGATGAGCCCCCCCCCCCCAATGCATAGTCTGATGAGTCTGTAGTTAGGGTTTGGGCAGGAGGGGGTGGTATGAATGGCAGTCCCTTGTTTTGGTGGCAGGCCTCTGCCCACCATAGGAACTCTAGGCGTAGACAAGGTATGATAGGAATTATTGTTTCCAGGCTGTGACAATGTTGACTCCCCAAACTTTTTAAGTACCACTGAAGTGTCCTCATATGCAGTCTTGCATATGGAATTAAAGAATGCAGGAGGCCATGAACCCCAAGGCCTGCAGTATTTGTCTTGCAGTTGGCAGGGGTTTTGTGGCAACCTGTTTGAAGTAGGTCACCAAATTAATTTGCTTTTCTGGCATGAGGAAAGCCATCTGGGCAGTTGTATTAAAGCTTGCACCCCGGAATGTAATTTTTTTGAGAGGGTACCAGCTGTGATTTCTTTTCGTTTATGGTGCACCCTACACAAGTTAGAACCCTTTTTACAAATGCCAGATGTTTTATAAGTATGGCCTGGTTTTCTGCCTGAATTAGACCATCGTCCAGGTATGGATATAGTTGAATATTTTTTTGCCTGCAAAATGCAATTACTGGAGCCAGGCACTTTGTGAATACCCTGGGCGCAGTAAACAAGCCTAAGGGCAGTGCAGAGAACTGATAATGCAAGTAGCCCGGCACTTGCGAATTGCTTCTGCTTCGGGCACCGCTCAGCAAGAAAGACTGAAGAAAATGGCGTTGGCTGCCTCTTTTATACCCCTGCCACACTGTCAGGGAAGAAGCGACTACAACCGACGTCAGACCTAGACTTTGGAATTCGGCCGACCGAAGACCCGCCTGACGGCAGGATAACCCATCTGTAATGACTGCAGCTGTATGCACGATGAACACCTGATAATGCAAGTAGCCTGCTTTGAAGCGTAGGTATCTTCTGCAAAATTCCCTGATTGGGATATGCAGGTAAGCTTCTTTTAAATCAAGAGTTGCCAACCAGGCATCCTCACCTAGCATAGGAAGCAACTGGTGAAGAGTTACCATCTTGAATTTTGGAATGTCCAGAAAGGTGTTTAGAGTAGACAGGTCCAGAATTGGACGCCATGATTTGTCTTTTCTGGGTACCAGGCAAAGTCTGGAATAGAAACCTTGTCCCTTTTCCCTGCTAGTTGAATAGCCCTCATGTTTAAGAGGGAAAGTACTTGTTTCTGAGCCTCTGCCCACTGATTTGGGGGAAGGTTTGGACACCCGTTTGGAGTTGGCAACATGTGGAAATGAAATCATATCCCTGGGACACTATTTAAAACCAATTTGTCCTGGGTTATGAGTTGCCAGTTTTTTGCAAGAGCAGCAATTTTTCCCCCCAAAGGGGTGGCTGAGAGGTAAGTGCTTGGTAATTTTAAAGGAAAGCCATTGAGACTGTTTACCATAGGGTGGTCTCATTTCCAGATTTGGAAGTGGAAACACCCCAATGCTTAGTTCTGAGAGTCCCTTGGGACTGAAACCTGGTGCTTTTGGTGTGTCTGGGTTTGGCTTGAGTGGATCTGGAAGGAGCTGGAAAGGACCAGTTCTTAGTAGGCCAGTGCATACTAAATCTTGGAGGGTGCACTTTTAAGAAATCTTTCACAGTTTGCATAGATTTAGCTTTATCTTCAATCTTTTTTAGAACTTCTTCAGCCTTATTGCTAAACAGACGGTCCTGATACAAAGGAGCATCCCACAAATTTGCTTTAACATGATCAGGCAGAGATTGCTCTGCCAAGCATGCCTTCTAAGTACAGACCCAGTAACAGCAGCCCTGCAAGAAGCCTCTAAAGAATCAAAACCACATTTCAAAGTATGGTTTTCCCAATTTGTTCAGCTGAATGCAATAAATCCTGTAAATCTTTATTTTCCACACAGTCAGAAATCAACATCATTTTCTATTTAAGCAGTCCCATGATATGCTGTTGATACTTTAGCATATGAAATTGACAGTTTAAAGCCCCGATTGCCAAGGTTGCAGAAGTATAAACCTTTTTACCCCATCTATCTAGTGCCCTGGAGTCTCTATCAGAAGGGGTAGGATTTTTAGCAGTAGAAGCCTTAATGCCCTTGGGCCCCTGAGAAATGGTTTCTGGGCCGCAACAGGATTTTTTAAAAGGAACTTGTGGGACTCAGGAACCCTGTGTATTATCTGTCTGGTTTACTAGGGAGCCAGAGGCAGGGAATCAGGGCCATACTAGATTCCGAAAACACATTATCAACAATGTCTAGTACAAGAGGTATAGCCAAAGGCCTATGCTGAGGAAGAAGAAGAAAATCCCTAAGCCTCTATTTGAATTCAGAAAATTCCTGACTTTCCCAGTGGAAATGCTCCCTTAAGGTATATACAGTTTCCTGAAAAGAAAAGTCCTCGGGGGAGGAGCAGAGGGAATGGAATCCTCTGCATCAGAATCCTCATAAGCAGGTATGGACAAATCCAGGTCATCAGAAGAGTCAGAAGAAACAGAGTCCTGTTCAGAAGATTCATAGTCAAGCTCAGCCCTAGGCCTCTTAGAAGGGGGGGGGGGGGGGTTGACTGCCCCTGATTCAAGTAAATAAATCTTCAGCCATTTTGATAATTTGTTTTTTAGGCATAGGGGCCTGAACATGTGGCCTGGGTGCCTGTTATTTTAGACATAGATCGAGATTTAGGCCTTAGTATTGAAGGTGGAGTCTGTTTAATATGCAAGTCTGTAGGCCATAATACACCCTCAGAAGCCGGTGCCTGCACAGTGGCTCCAGACCCATCCAAGGTAGACACATCTGTGGGTTCCATAGGTGAAGCATCTCGCTGCATACCGGACTCTGAATGGGTCTCAGTTGAGGTATGTGAATCAGAAGTAGCGGGTATCAGGGGCTGCGAAAGTGCCTCTCTGCGTACCGGCAAACTGGCGACTGGCTTAGGAGAAGCATTGTCTGCAGTTTTGGACCTCAACGGCCTGTCTCTATCTTTTTCTTGGCGTTTTTTCATTATTCCGATAGTCAGATGGCTAACCAACATCATTTCTGGATAATTAAACAGAGAACCGAAATATTTAGAGGCACTGATTAAATAAAGCACAAAACGGACAGCAAGGTATGTTGTGGTCAGGGCCTAGGCAAGGAATACAGTACAAATGAAAATCTTTATGAGGTATTGGCTTCCCACAAGTAATGCAATTATTAACTTTTACTGACATCGGTACGAAGCAAGTAAAAGTTTCCCCAATGGGGTGCTTAGCTTTAAATTGAAGACTTCTGTTCTGAAACTCAAAAACAAAAATTTCAGGAGTCGGCCGACCGGCACTTGCGAACTGCTTCGGGCACTGCACGGCAAGAAAGACTGAGGTAATGACGTCGGCTGCATGTTTTATACACCTGACGACCTGACGTCATGGAAGAAGGGACAGCAACAGATGCAGGACCCAAGACATTGTTGCAACCTGCCAGCAGATTACCCAAATGTAATGACTGCAACAGTGAAACACAAAGAACATCTGCTCTGTTCAGCTGACAATCATGAGGGTTCAGGATCTGTCTGCTCAAATGGTCCGCCAAAACATTGAGCCTTCCTGGAAGAAACTGAGCTAGGAGATGCAGGCCCAGGGATGCTGCTATGGACCAAAGACTCATGCTCTATCTGCACAGGAGGTAAGAATGAGTCCCTCCCTGCTTGTTGATGTACCACATGACTGTGGTGTTGTCTGTTCTGACAAGCAGGGGCCCTGGAGAAAGATGCTTGAAAGCTAGTAAGGCCTGCTGGACTGCCATCAACTCCTTTAAATTTATGTGCAGGTGAATCTGCTGGGCATTCCAACTTCCCTGTATGCATCTGCCATCCAAGTGAGCTCCCCAGGCGTAGTCCGATACATCTGTGGTAAAAACCTGAGTGGCAAGAGGTGGGCGAAAAGGCATACCTTTGTTCTGTAGACAGGTTGTTGCCCACCAAAGAAACTCTGTCCGCAAACATGGAAGCAGAGGAATCATCACATCCATGTCCTGTGTGTGTTGACACCAAGTGTTCTTGAGGTACCATTGCAATTTCCTCATATGGAATCATGAGAATACAAGAGGCCATGAATCCCAGAGCTTGCAGGTATTTCCTTGCAGGGAGCTGGGACAAGCTTGCCAAGTCCTTGAAGTAAATTGAAAGAGTTGTCTGCTTCTCCTGAGTGAGATATATCTGGGCGGCTGTGTTCAGACTCGCTCCCAGGAATGTAATCTCTTTGAATGGCACCATTTTCAATTTTTCCACGTTGAATGTGTAACCCAGGGGAAGAGAGAAGAGTCTTTACGAATTCCAGATCCTTTAGCAGCTGTTCCAGAGAATTTGCTTGAATTAGACAGTCATAAGTATGGATAAATCTGAATTTTCTTTTGCCTGCAAAAAGCAATGACTGGAGCCAGGCACTTTATGAAAACTCTGGGAGCAGTAGATAAACCAAAGGGCAGCGTAGAGAATTGATAATGTTGCTTGCCCACCCTGAAACGAAGGTATTGCCTGCAACTTTCCCCGATAGGAATGTGCAGATAAGCTTCTTTGAGATCCAATGTTACAAGCCAGGAATCCTTTTTAACATTGGCAGTAACTGATGCAGAGTGAGCATTTTGAACTTTGGAATTCAAGAAAGTGTTCAGGATGGATAGATCCAGAATAGGACGCCAGGTGCCTTCTTTTTTTGGAACTAGAAAAAGTCTGGAATAAAATCCCTGGCCTACCTGCTGAGCAAGAACTGATTCTATTGCTCCCAGATCTAACCGACAAAATTTGCTTATCTACTTCTGCCTTTTGGTTTGGAAGAGCGTCCAGGAATCCTTTGGGTACTGGAAAGGTGTGGAAAGAAAATTTGTGCCCTAAGGATACAGTTCTGAGAACCCATTTGTCGTCCATGATGCTGGCCCAAACATTTGCAAAAAGACCAACCTTCCCCCTAAAAAACTCTCCAGGCAGGCAAGAACAGGCAGAAGTTGGACAGAGTCATTGAGAATGTTTAGACTGAGATGCAGGTTTTGAACCTCCCGCCTTGGTAGAGGAAGCCTGCCACCATTTAGACCTTTGAGGGGTAGCCCCCTGCCCCCTAGAAGATTTGTAACTTCTGGCCTTAGAACGGCTCTGACTGCTAGTATCAGGGAACGTCCAACTCTTAGAAGGGTAATTCCTGCTAAGGCGAGGGGGCTGAACTTGCAGAAAGTCTGTCTGCATAGACGTGGCCTTGTTTTCCATCTTCTTAAGCACTTCCTCTGCTTTGCTACCAAAAAGACTGTCCTTATACAAAGGTACATCTAAAAGCTTAGCTTTAACAGGCACAGGCAGGGGATGCTCCCTGAGGCAAGTGTGCCTTCTAATAACAGAGCCAGTAGCTGTAGCCCTACAGGAGGTTTCCAGAATGTCATAACCACAACGTAAAGAATGCTTATTGACTAGACTGGCAGAATTCAGCAAATCCTGCATATCCTTACTGTCCGCCAACTGAGGCACACCTGCTATCCCAGCTTTAATATCTTCCAAGTTGTGCTGCTGGTACTTCAGCATATGAAAAAGAAAATTAATAGATCTAATAGCAAGAGTGGCAGAGGTAAAAACTTTTTTACCCCACCTATCTAGGTTCCTGGATTCAGTGTCAGAAGGAACAGGATTTTTTGTAACAGTGGCCTTAACTCCTTTAGGACCTTGAGAAATCACCTCTGGATCAGCCAACGGATTCCTGAAAAAAACATGAGAATCAGGAACTCTATTGTACCTGTCAGGTTTCCTGGGAGCAGGAGGAACTGAATTTAGAGTCACGGAATTTTCCAGAGAAACATCAACAACTTCCAACACAGGTGGAATAGCCAAAGGCTTATGCTGAGGCAAATCCAAAAATTCCCTAATCCTTTTCTTAGAAAGAGGGTAATCCTGACTTTTCCATTTAAAAATGTTCCCTGAGAGTATCTAAAGTATCACCAAAAGAGAAGTCTTCTGGAGGAGAAGCAGAAGGGATGGACTCCTCTGCGTCTGAATCCTCAAAAGGAGATAAAGCTTGAGAAACTCCTTCATCCACAGAAATACTAGAAGTATCTGAACATGAAAAGGACAAAGCTTCAGGAGAGACATCCCTACCCCTTTTTGAAGGAGGAGGCTGCAAACCCCTAAGAGCCAAAAGGTCATCAGCTATTTTGACCATTTGAGAATGAGGGGAACGAGAGGAAACAGGAGCCTGCTTCTTCACAGGCTTACGACTGGAAGATTTACCTGCAAGTCTAAAGGACTCGGGAGGCCTGGCTACTGCCAAAGTTGCAGCTGAAGTTGTCGGTATGAGCTTGCTGTCTGAACGAAGAACTGAGGACTCTGACACCGGAGTCAGTTTCGCAGCTCCGGAGCCAGCTGAAGAGGCAACAGGCGGAAGGCAAATTGGACACTGGAGGCCTGGGAACCTCAGAAATGGTCTCAACCGAGGTCTGCGGATGAAAATCTGCGGGGTGCAAAGGCGCCTCACTGGCTACCGCATGACTAATGACCAACCTAACATCATCCGAGGACATGACCTTCAGAAGCCTGTCGCAGTCCTTATCCTTACGCTTCTTGGGGATATCGGAAGCCTGAAGACCGGCGGTCACCATACCGACAAACTTAGGCCAAACCCCAAAATGCTTAGCTAAAAGCTTAGCCCGATGACTAATAGTACGCGAATTAAAGGAAGCACAAAGATCACAGGGAACGTTGTGGTCAAGGCCTAAACAAATAATACAATAGGAATGAAAATCTCTATGGGGAATCTGCTTTCCAGAGGCAAGACAATTATTAACTTTTTCTGACATTCGTTAAGGCAAGAAAAGAGGATCCTCAACAGGGTACTTAGCTGTACTTGACTTCAACTTTGTAGTCGGAAACACAAGAGGTAAACTGCCTACCAGCACTCGTGCAAAAAATGCTTCTACTTCGGGCTCCGCTGCAAGGAAGACTGAGGAAGTGATGTCAGCTGCCTCCTTTTGTATCGGATGCCCTGACGTCCTTTACAACCGATGGCAGACGTAATTTTTACTTACCTTTGGTATTCGGGCCGCCTGAGGGCTACCGGGAGCCGGATAACCCATTGGTTAGGACTGCAACAGTGAAACATGAACATCCCCAAAGGCAGCACACAGCAGTGTGGTGAACTGGAGGTTAAAGGTGCCACGTTCGCTGAGCTGGGTGATGTAGCAAATCTGATGGCGGACATATTCAGTTCCAACTTTAGCCCCCCCCCCCCCCCAACTCATCTCTAGCCATCCTGCAAAAAATACCTTCAAACATAACTCCTCCAACCACCAGACAGCATGTCCTAGCAGTGCTAGCCAAGACCAAGACAACAGCCTCAATGGGTCCCAATAATATCTTGGGATGTGTCCTGAATACTATAACATATGACTTATAATGGTCACTAATTAGAAGTTATGTACCTACCATAACGTTCCATGTTAGTTGTCTTCTTCTCGCCTTCTTTCTTGCTGGATGGGTTCGGAGCCGAACCTCGGCTCCGACTCGGCCACTCTAAAAGCTCGAGAGCTAGTTTCACCGGCTCGAGGCTCCCCTATATCCCACAATGCTAGGCGGTAACTCCTCAGATCTCGTTTGAAAGCTAAGGCCAGCAATAAAATTCCATAAGGAACAAAGAAGAAAACTCTTCTAGGTCTGTCCTGGCTAGGGGGAAGAAGGGTGGGGCCTTAAAAGAAGGCGAGAAGAAGACAACTAACATGGAACGTTATGGTAGGTACATAACTTCTAAATGTTAAGTTGTCAATCTCGCCTTCATTCTTGCTGGATGGGACTGCGTCCTAGCACCTTGTCCCGGTGGCCTATCGGAACAGACTCTTGAGTACAGTGGAACCAAAGTTGGCTCGGTCTCTAGAGGCCAAGTCCAACTTATAATGAGAAATGAAGGTATGGGGAGAAGCCCAAGTAGCTGCGAACAAATCGAATCAATAGGCAGCCTGTCTTGGAAAGCTACAGAAGTGGCTAAAGCTCTAGTTGAATGAGCCCTGGGTTTGGATGGCAATCGTTGATGTCTTGTCTCATACACTAGGGTAATCAATGAAGTAAGCCATCTAGAGAGAGAAACTTTAGAGACTGGAAGGCCCATTCTACCTTCTGCATAAGAAACAAACAGTTGGTCAGATTTCCTGAATTGTTTGGTCCTGTCTAAATAGTACCTAAGTTGGCGATGAACATCTAAACAGTGTAACTTTTGTTCTGACCTATTAGAATAATTAGGGAAGAAAACAGGAAGCTCAATGGTTTGCTTCAAATTTGCCAGTGAAGCTACCTTGGGCAAAAAGGACGGGTTAGTATGTAAAGACACCCTATCCTTATGAAACACAAGATAAGGGGGTCGACTAGACAGAGCATGGAGTTCAGAGACTCTTCTAGCTGAGGTGATAGCTACTAAAGAGTGTCTTCCACGAAAGTAATTTTATAGAACATGAAGCCGCAGGTTCAAATGGGGGAAGAATTAAGGATGCCAGAATCAAGCTGAGATCCCATTGAGGAGGAGGATCTCTGATGGGTGGTTTGAGTAAAAAGACTCCTTTTAAAAATGCCTTGCAGAGTTTGTGAGACATAATGGAGGACTCTGAGACTCCGACATGAAAGTTCGAAATTGCAGCCAATTGAACTCTAATGGTAGATGGGGACGAACCTGCATGGAAAAGTTCGGCTAAAAAGTCTAGAACTGTTTGAATAGAAGCAGTGAAAGGATCTATATTCTTTGACTGCGCCCAATAGGAGAAACATTTCCACTTGATATGATAAATCTTCCGAGTGGAAGATTTATGAGAGGCAATCAAGATATCTCTAACTGAGTGAGATATCAAAGGAAGCCTGGCTAAGGTCGGAATTGGAGGAACCACGCTGTGAGGTTCAGAGAGGGAAGGGAGTGGTGCAACTGGCCCGACTGATGGGTCAAGAGGTCTGGAACTGGGTCCAGATGCCAAGGTTGTTCCAACAGAATGGTGGAGAAAGGGGAACCAAATTTGTCGAGGCCAGTAAGGGCCAATGAGGATCATAGAAGCTTCCTGAGCGATGGCTTTCTGTATCAGCTGGGATATCAGTGGGAAGGGAGGAAAGGCATATAGAAGTCCCCGGGGCCAAACGTGCACTAGAGCGTCTCTGCTGGGATGGCCTGGTTGGGGAAAGAGGGTGAAAAAATCGTCGCACTTACTGTTTTGGGGAGTAGCGAAAAGGTCGCAGCAAGGCCTGCCCCACTTTAGAAAGACCTTCTCCAACACTGAATTGTTCAGAGACCACTCGTGAGGCATGAGAATAGCTCTGCTCAATTTGTCCGCAATCACATTGGACTTCCCGGGGATGTGCGTTGCTGACAAAAATCGCTGAGAAGAAATCGCCCATTGCCATAGTCTGAGTGCCTCTCGACATAGGGGGTAAGACCGGGTTCCGCCTTGTTTGTTGATGTACCACACTACAGACATGTTGTCTGTTTGTATTGCTATAGTTCCCGTGGGAAGAGAGACTTGTAGGGCTTGCAACGCTAGAAGCACTGCTCTCATCTCTAGGACGTTTATGTGCAAGTGGCACTCGAACGGTTGCCACATGCCCTGGACTGTCCTGCCCTGGAAATGCCCCCCCCCACCCAATCAGGGAGGCGTCCGTTGTCACTGTAGCAACCGGAGGGGGAGGGACAAAAGGTTCCCTAGGAGGAGCAGAGGACATGTGATCCACCAAGAGAGATGACTCTTGCACGACTGAGTTATCCGAATAGGATGGGACATTGGAAGGCTTTGGTAAGACCATTGTGTGAAGAGCATCCATTGCAAAATCCTCATATGGAAACGAGCTAATGGTAGGAGAGGGATGGCCACTGCCATAATTCCCAAGACTCTCAGGATCTGTCTGGCTTTGACTTTGTTGTTCTGCAAAAGAAGAAAGACCTGTTTGTGTATGTCTGCTATCCTCTGCTCTGTGAGTCTGGCTGACATCTTGACTGTGTCTAGATTTGCGCCTATGAAAGTAATAACATGACAAGGTGACAAGACAGACTTTTCGTAGTTTATTGAAATGCCTAATGCCTGACATGTGCGAAAGGTGTAGTCCCTGGCGAGGAGTAAAAGATGCTTGGTGGGGGCTGTAAGGAGCCAGTCGTCTAAATACGGAAACACCTGGAATCCTTGACGTCTCAGATGAGAGGCTACCACTGCCATACATTTGGTAAACACTCGGGGGGCTGTAGTGAGACCAAAGGACAGGGCTCTGAATTGAAAATGACTGGTTGCCAGCCTGAAGCGGAGAAACCTCCTGGAGCGTCGATTCATCTTGATGTGATAGTACGCGTCCTGGAGATCTATTGAGCACATCCAGCTGTCCCGTTCCAAAAGAGGAAGAATGGACTGCAGCGTGACCATCCGGAACTTTGTTTTCTTGATAAACTTGTTCAAGTTGCTGATATCCAAAATGGGTCACCAGTCCCCCATTTTTTTTGGGACCAAAAAGAATTTGGAGTAGATTCCGGATCCTACTTGGTCTGCTGGCACTGGTTGAATAGCTCTTTTTGTGAGCAGCTTTGAAATTTCTAATGCTGCTTGCTCCCTTTGAGTGGGTGGAACGTCTGGAAGGGATTTTTTTGACAGCTTTGGAATGAAAAGGAAAGGGATTCTGTAGCCTTCGGAAATGATAGACTGTACCCACTTGTCTTGAGTAAGGGATAGCCAGGCTTTTGGGTACAGTGACAACCTTCCCCCGACTGCCTCCGAAGGTGGACAGTCGGGCAACACCTCAGGGATGCTGAAAGGGCTCGTCGGAAAAGGATTCTCGACTGCCCTGATTCTGCAGGCCCCCTCTGCCTCTGGGATGGCGTCTATCATTGTTGTTCCCCCCTCTGCCTCTAGAAGGGAATCGACTCTGTGCGTCAGGCAAGTCTCCTTGAGATGGTTTACGGAACCACATCTTTCCCCCTTCTGACCTTTGGGGTAAGGTCTAGAAGGAGTAGAAAAACGGACTCAGACGGCAGAAAGAGTTTTGCCATCAGTCTCGCACCTAGTCAGGGTTTCCTTCACTTGAGGACAAAAGAGGGATGATCCAAAGGGGGAATTAGTGAAGGATACCTTAAAGGGGTCCACAAAATTACAAAGCCGCATCAAGGCGTGCCTACGCAAGGCTACACCTGTACCTGCCGCTCTACTTGCTCCATCAGCCGCATATGAAAGGAGGCGCATGGAGGAGTTGGTTATAGAATTAAGGGTAGCCAGCTGAGAGTTCATCCTGTCCTGAAAACCCGCAGCTGTTGGGTCCTTCAACATCTCACTCGCTTCCTTGAGTAAGTCCCTCTGAAGTAGAGTAAAATGACACAGGTAATTCAGCGATCTCATAGTAAAAGTCGCTGAAGAGAACATCCGCTTCCCATACCTGTCCATCGACCTAGACTCCTTGTTAGGAGGATGAACAGGCACCGAAGGATCAGCTAACTCCTTTTTGGTAGCTGCAGCCACCACCATAGCATCAACAGGGATGCCTTTGGTCAGAAACTCTTTATCCTTGGGGGCCGTGATGAATTTAGATGGTCTCCTGGGGGTGGGTTCCACTGAGTCAGGAGCCGCCCAAGCCTTCTTTGCCACCACTTGGATAAGGGGGTCAAAGGGAGGGGACACCCAGGAGGTGGAAGGGCGAGAGCCAAACGCCTCAAGGTACACTGATTCATCCGCTGAAGGGTTGAGGGCTGGCCAATTCCCCCTCTGTTTTAAGATTTCAAGGATGTCTGCAAAGGAGACATCTTCAGAGGGGGAAAGTACAGTTTTGTACCTACCATAAATGTAGATGTCCGATAGGTATGCATCTGCAGTCATAACATATGGGTTGCCCTGCCTCAGGCAGCCCTTCGGTCGGACGGATTCCAAAGTCTGGGTCTGGCCTCGGCTGATGTCGCACTTTCCCCGACGTCAGAGCGTCTGGGGTATAAAAGCATCAGCCGACGCCATTTTCTTCAGTTTTTCTTGCCCCAGATGCCAGGTGCCCTCTAGGAAGGCTAAATTTGGATAAATGCTGAAAAGTTCCAAACATTTGCAAATTATATACATGTATAAACAAACAAATACACCATAATAGATTCCCCCAGCTAGCTGAAAGAGGGGTAAGCACCCTAGGAGTACCACAGAGGGGAAGGAGGGAGGGTAATCCTGACTGCAGATGCATACCTATCGGACATCTACATTTATGGTAGGTACAAAACTGTACTATGTCCTTCAAGGATGCATCTGCAGTCATAACATATGGGTAGAATACCATAGCCAATCTGAGGGAGGAGGTACTAAGAGAAGGATGGTGTAGTTAAGATCCCCTGCAGCACTGCAGTTGCAAACCCTGCTCTGGATCTAGAGTATAAAGGTAGATTGTAATGCTTGGCAAATGTATGCACGGAGCTCCAAGTAGCAGCTTCTAAAATGTCCTTGGTAGCCACCCCTCGTAGGAAAGCTGTAGTGGTGGCTGTGGCCCTTGTGGAGAGAGGCCTGATATTTTCAGGAACTGTCTTTCCATGAAAGGAGTAGCAAAAGTGAATGCAATTTCCTATCCATTTTGAAATTGTCTGTTTGGAAATTGCTCTTCCTTGCACCCCCAGTTGCATATGCTACAAAAAGTTGGTCAGTTTTTCTGCTAGTTTTTGTTCTGTCCAAATAGTAGCGTAGTTGTCTGTGTATATCCAGGGTGTGCAAAAGTTTTTCCCCTTTATTCTGTGGGTTAGGGAAGAACGTAGGCAAGTGAATAGCTTGGTTCAAGGATACCCTAGATACCACCTTTGGCATGAAAGTAGGATTGGTTCTTAGTGACACTCTATCCTGGTGAAAAATAAGAAATAGCTGCACTGCCATTAACGCTTGAAACTCAGATACTCTTCTTGCTGAAGTGATTGCCAGAAGGAATGCAGTTTTCCAAGATAGAAACTGTAGATCCGCTGATGCTGCTGGTTCAAAAGGAGGTAGTGTCAGTTTTTCCAGCACAAAATTGAGATCCCATGCAGGTAGAGGGGGTCTTCTTGGAGGTTTAACATTCTTGATCCCTCTCAGAAATTGTCTGAGAAGAGGGTGTGAGAAGATGGGTGGATCCATATTGTATTCTGCTGAAATGGCTGAAGCATGAATCTTAATGGTAGAATAAGACAGGCCATTGTGGAACAATTCTGCTAAGTATTCTAGGATGTCTGCTAGGTTTGCCACTGACATCTGTGCCCTTTGATGTGCTCCAAATGAGAAATCTCTTCCATTTAGCTGAGTATGTCTTCCTTGTGGAAGGCCTGCGAGCCTCCAGGATAATGTCCTTCACCCTCTGAGATAAAACAGTTTGGTTGGAATTTAAGGAATTCTCCAGGCAGTTAGCTGCAATGTTTTCAGGTTGGGATGCAGGGTCTTGAAATTGTTCTGCGTTAGAAGAAGAGGCCATAGGGGAAGAGGCCATGAATTTGCCTGAGACATGCTTCTCAATAGTGGGTACCAGTGTTGTCTTGGCCAGTCCGGAGCTATTAGTATCACTTTTGGCTGTTCCTCCCTGATCTTCAGTAGAACCTTGTACATCAATGGGAGAGGTGGGAAGGCATATGCTGTTTGGGCATTCCAGCTGAAAGAGAGAGAGTCCACCCTCCAAGCTTGTGGGTGGTATGTCCTTGAGCAGAATGTCTTCAGTTGGTGGTTGAGTGGGGAGGCGAACAGATCTATCTCCGGCATTCCCCATGTCTTTGTTATGAGTTTGAAGATGTCTGGATGCAGCATCCATGGTAGTTCTGCTTAAGCTGTCTGCTAGTGCATTTTCTTTTCCTGGTACGAATTGGGCCTGCAGCTGGATATTGAGATTCAGGCAAAGATTCCACAGATTCATAGCCATCCGGCATAGAGGGTAGGAATGTGTGCCTCCCTGTTTGTTTATGTACCACATGACCGTGGTGTTGTCTGTCCTTATTAACAGATGTCCTTGTTGGGGGAAGGGTCTGAATGCCTCGATTGCATGCCTCACTGCCAGCATTTCCTTTTGGTTTATGTGCATGCTTAGCTGCCCTTGAGGCCATAGGCCTTGGATACATTTGTCCTCCATGTGTGCTCCCCATCCTCGGTCTGAGACATCCATGGTGATGGTCTGCCTTGTTTTTGGTTTGTTGAAAGGCAACCCTCTGTTGGACTGGCAGGCCTGAGCCCACCACAGGAATTCCTTTTGAAGGCATGGAATGATTGGTATCATGGTTTCTAAACTGTGACTGTTGAGACCATACACTCCTTAGGTACCATTGTAATTTCCTCATATGCAGCCTGGCATGTGGGATTAAAATTATGCAGGATGCCATATAACCCAGGGCCTGCAGGACTTTCCTTGCAGTAAGCTGAGTTTGTCTTGTCAGAATCATGAAGTAATCTGGAAGTTGTTTTTGTTTTTCTTCTGTGAGAAAAGCCATCTGGGTGATTGTGTCCAGATCTGCACCCAAAAAGGTTATCCTTTGGGATGGTACTAGTCTTGACTTTTTGATGTTGACTGTGTATCCCAAGGTCTGTAGCAGGTGTATGGCATAGGCCAAGTCCTTTAACAGTTTTTTCTTGTTGTCCGCTTGTATTAGGCAGTCGTCCAGGTATGGATAAATCTGAATTCCCTGAAGTCTGCAATGTGCAATTACTGATGCCAGGCATTTCGTGAATACTCTGGGCGCAGTAGATAAGCCAAAGGGCAATGCTGAGAATTGATAATGCTCTGATCCTGCAAGAAATCTGAGGTGTCTTCTGCAATTTGGTCGGATAGGGACGTGCAGGTATGCCTCCTTGAGATCTAGAGTCACCAGCCAAGACTCCTTGCCCAACATGGGAAGAAGTTGCTGTAGGGTCAGCATTTTGAATTTTGGCACAATGAGATAAGTGTTCAGTGCGGACAGGTCGAGAATAGGCCTCCATTGGTTTTCTTTTCTTGGTACAAGAAATAGTCTGGAGTAAAATCCTTGGCCTTGTTCTGAACATGGTACCTTTTCTATAGCTTTCATCTCTAGTAAATTGCTGATTTGTCTTAAAGCCCCTGCCTTCTGATTTGGTGGAAGGTTTGGCATTCCGCTTCTTTTTGTCAAAGTGTGGAAGTGAAAAAGTACAGTTTTGTACCTACCATAAATGAAGATGTTCGAGGATCCCCATTGCTGCAGTCCTTACTATTGGGTATAGTCCGCTGTCCAGTCGGCCCGAATACCAGAGTATAGGAGAGATTTGACGTCAGGGCGCATTAGACTGACGTCAGTACGTCAGGGTACTAATGCGCATGACCGACGTCATATCCTCAGTCTTTTCTTGCCCCAGATGTCAGAAGACCCTAAAAAGACAAGGCCCAAAATACCTGCACCAAAAAATATATACAATATATACAAGAATATATACAAAAATATCAGCATGTAATCTCACCTACACAACCACCCCTAAAGACAGAGGGGAAGGAGGGAGGGTGACTGCAGCAATGGGGATCCTCGAACATCTACATTTATGGTAGGTACAAAACTGTACTATCTTCTTCGCTCCGCATTTCTGCAGTCCTTACTATTGGGTAGAATCCCAAAGCAGAGGTAAGGGAGGCTGGCAAATCATAAAGAAGTAGGAGCTGACAACATGCCTTGCAAAACAGCTGTGGCAAAACCAGCCCTAGACTTAGAGTAGATAGGAAGGTGATAATGCTTAGAGAAAGTATGCACTGAACTCCAAGTAGCTGCTTCCAAAATATCCTTAGTTGCCACCCCTTAGAAATGCTGTTGAAGTGGCAGTAGCCCTAGTGGAATGAGGCCTAATCCCAGCTGGAATCTCCTTGCCATGATGGGAATAACAAAATGCAATGCAAAAGCCAATCCACCTAGAAATAGTTTGTTTTGACACAGGCTTGCCCTAACTCAAAGCAAAAGAAACAAACAACTGCTGAGACTGCCTAAAATCCTTAGTCCTGCTTAAATAATAACGCAATTGCCTGTGTACATCTAAAGTGTGCAAAATCTTTTCCCCTTTATTTTGGGGGTCTGCATAAAAGTAGGCAAATGAATAGTTTGGTTTAAAGCCACACTAGAGACCACCTTAGGCATAAAGGAAGGATTAGTGTAATGATACCCTATCCTTATGGAAAATCAAAAAGGGCTCTACTGCCATAAGGGCCTGCAACTCAGACACCCTTCTTGCAGAAGTAATAGCCAACAGAAAAGCAGTCTTCCATGACAAGTATTTCAATTCAGCAGTAGCCGCAGGCTCAAAAGGTTGTAGAGTAATTTTTCCAACACAAAATTGAGGTCCCAAGCAGGAGTAGGAGCTCTGGGGGTCTTAAATTCTTTGCCCCTCTAAGAAACTGCTTGAACAAAGGATGCGAAAACAATGGTGGGTCACAATCATAGTGAGCTGAAATTGCTGCAGCATGAATCTTAATGGAAGAGAAGGACAAACCTTTGTCCAATAACTCAGTAAGATATTGAAGAGCCACACTCAAATTAGGCTCAGAAATCTCCAAATTCTTTGCTGTACTCCAAAATAAAAATCTCTTCCATTTTTCATCACTTTCCTTGTACTAGGTCTTCTAGCTTCCATAATCACATTTAAAACTTGTTGAGGAAGTTGAGACCTGCTGTGTTTCAAGAGAGAATATGCCAGGCTGTTAGATGAAGAGAGTGAAGCTTGACATTGAGCAGATGACCGTCCTTCTGAGATAACAGATGAGGAATCAGAGGTAAAGGCCATGGAGGCTTCTTTACCAGACTCAGAGTAGTGGGTACCAGTGTTGCCGAGGCCAATCTGGAGCTATCAAAATCATCCTTGGCCTGTCTTGTCTGACCTTTAATAGTACCTTTGGAAGAAGAGGCAGAGGTGGAAAGGCATACACATGAAGGTTTTTCCAACTGAAAGACAGAGCATCCACTTTCCAAGCTGTGTGATGAAACCCCTTTGTGCAATACTTTGGCAGCTGGTGGTTTAGTGGAGAAGCAATAGATCTATGTCTGGAGTTCCCCATGACACTGTCAATTTCTGAAATACATGAAGATCCAGTTTCCACGGATCCATGATTTGTCTGCTTAACACATCTGCTAAGGAGTTCTGTGCTCCTGGCAGAAACCTTGCCTGAAGAGTTAGTTGCAAGCTTAGCCCATAAAATCATTGCTTGCCTGCATAGAGGATAAGAATGTGTTCCCCTTGCTTGTTGATGTACCACATGACAGTTGTGTTGTCTGTTAGAATCAACACCTGCCCTGGAAGAAGTAACTCCTTGAAAGCCATTAATGCAAACTGGACTGCTAACATCTCCTTCATGTTGATATGTAGATGCTGTAGTCTGGCAGGCCACTTGTCTTGTATCCACTTTCCATTTAGATGAGCTCCCAAGCAATGTCCGAGGCATCTGTCGTTAAAATCTGACTCTCCTCTGGCCGGGTCACAGAGAGTCCCTTGTTTAGGTGACATTCCTGAGCCCACCACAAAAATTCTTTTGAAGGCAAGGAATTATTTGAATGACAGTGTCCAAATCCTGGCAGTGCTGTGTCCATACATTTTGAGATACCATTGTAGCTTCCTCATATGCAGTTTGGCATTGGGAAGCACCAGAATACAAGATGCCATGAACCCTAATGCTTGAAGGACTGTCCTTGCAGTCAGCACGGACTGATGAGATAGTTGATGGAAGTAAAGTGATAGACTCTGTTGTTTGTCCGTTAAAAAGGCCATCTGGGCTGCTGTATTCAGTCTCACACCCAGAAAGCACATGTCTTGAGAGGGTACTAGACTGGACTTTATTTCGCTCACAGAATACCCTAGGCATCTTAGCACTGCTATAACATATTCCAGATGCTGTAGAAGGTCTTCCTTTTCTTGAGCCAAAATCAGGCAGTCGTCCAAGTAAGGATAGATTTGAATTCCTTGTAGCCTGAAGTAAGCTATCACTGGAGCCAGAACCTTGTGAATACTCTAGTAGATAAGCCAAAGGGCAATGCAGAGAACTGATAATGAGAATTTAACCGCAGATACTTCCTGCAACTTAGCCTTATAGGCACATGAAGGTAAGCTTCCTTGAGATCTAAAGTTACCATCCAGTGATCTTTGCCCAGCAGAGGTAAAAGCTGTTGTAACGTCAACATCTTGAACTTGGGAATGTCCAGATAAGTGTTGAGGAGGGATAAATCCAAAATTGGTCTCCACGTGTTCCCCTTCTTTGGTACTAGGAACAGGCGAGAATAAAATCCTAGGCCCCTCTCTGATACAGGGACTGGCTGAATGGCCCCCATCTGGAGTAACTGAGAAACTTGCTTGTGAGCCTCTTTTCTTTGTGGAGGAGGAACGTCTGGCATGCCTTTGAAAGGGGGCAAGGTATGGAAATAAAATCTGTAACCGTGGAGAATGATATCCAACACCCATCTGTCTTGAGTAATTAAATCCCAATTTTCTTTGAAAAGAGACAGTCTTCCTCCCAAAGGAGCTGCCAGACGAGAATCTACTGGCAGCTGAAAAACAGGTCATTGGGTCTGTTTACGAAAGGACTGACCCTGCCCTCACCAGAAGTCTGAGCAGGTGAACTCCTGTTCTAGGCCTAAAAGAACCTTGAGCCCTGCCCCTACCACGCCTAGACCTACCCCTAGACTGGGAATCATAAGCAGGATATGTCCACCCCTTAGCAGGCCAATTTCTACTAAACTTGGTGGCTGCACCTGCAAAATCTTTAACAGTTTGCATAGACTTAGCTTTGTCCTCCATTTTCTTTAAAACTGCTTCCACAGGCGAACCAAACACATCAGACTGTAAAGGAGCATCCAAAATCCTTGTCTTAACATGCTCAGCTAAATTCTGATCCCTCAACCAGGCATGAAGAACAGAACTAGTGGCAGCCACCCTCGAGGAGGCCTGTACAGCATCAAATCCACATTGCAAAGAATGCTTACCCACTTGTTCAGACACATGAACCAAATCCAGCAACTCTTTACACTCAATACCTTCCGCCAAAGCATCCACCTTAGATTTCAATTGTGAAAGGAGATAATTTTGATATTTTAGCATGTGAAACTGACAATTCAACGCCTCATGGCTAGAGTGGAAGAAGTATACACTTTCTTTCCCCACCTATCCAAAGCCCTAGCCTCTTTATCAGTGGGAACAGGATTTTTAACCACAGAGGCCTTAACACCTTTAGGCCCCTGAGAAACAGTTTCTGGGTCCGCCCTAGGACTCTTAAACAAATACTTATGAGCTTGGCACCCTATAATACCTATCAGGTTTAACAGGAGCAGGAGGCAAAGAATCAGGGTTCAGGGAAGCCTCTGCAAAAACATCTTCCACTACATTCAACACAGGAGGTATAGCTAAGGGCCTATGCTGGGGTAAAACAAGAATTCCCTAAGCCTTTTCCTGGAATCAGAGTAATCCTGGCCTTCCCATTTAAAGTGCTCCCTCATGGAATGCAGAGTCTCTGAAAATGAGAAATCCTCAGGAGGAGATGCTGTAGGAGTGGAATCATCCACATCTGAATCAGAATAAGTAGGATACTCCTGCAAATCTTCCGCAGAAGACTCAGAAGCCTCTGAACACTGTTCAAAACTATCAAACTCCGGTTCCACCCTAGGCCTCTTATCAGGAGGGGGCATAGAACCTCTAATCATAGTAATCAAATCATCTACCATTTTAAGCATATGTTTCTTAGGTACAGAACCCGAAATGCTAGGAGAAGCCCCCACTGAAGCTGAACTTGGCCCACCTCTCAAAGAAGTTTTAGCAACAGAAGGAGAGGCTCTAACTACCTTGGGAAGAGAGGGAAGAACAGTTACCTGAGAAGCCCCCTCAGCCTGGCCTACCTCCTGAGAAGGTACATCCTGTAACAGTAAAGTTTCTGCCTGAGACTCCATGGAAACTCCTGGCAAAACCTCTGGCTCCACTGAGCCTTCTAAAGAACCGACGTCCGACTGCCGGTTCATCAACCCTAGGCTTCGCTGTTTTGTCCTTGCGCTTCTTGAGCATCCGACGGCATTTTATAATTGCAACGCTTCCCAAACACTAACCTGGCACAGTCTAACCTCCTCTTAATAGTGCTTTGTTAAACCTAGCACAAGAGCGGCAACCAACAACGCCGTGCTCAGGCCCTAAACAAGGTATACACAAGGTATGGTAATCCCTATGAGGTATCTGTTTCCCACAAGAAATACAGTTATTCACTTTTTCTGACATCCGTTAAATACTGAGGCAAGAAAAACAAAATGTTCCCCAACGGGGTACTTAGCCAACTCTGCTTCGGTCTGAAACTCCGGTTTCGGAAATATTTCAGAACGCCAACCTGCACTCGCAAAACTGCTTCTGCATCGGACCATGCGGCAAAAAAGACTGAGGATATGACGTCGGTCATGCGCATTAGTACCCTGACGTGACGCCAGTCTGCGCCTGACCGACGTCAGCCTTATACTCTGGTATTCGGGCCGACTGGACAGCGGACTATACCCAATAGTAAGGACTGCAGCAATGGGGAACGAAGAACATGTACAGTTTTGTACCTATCATAAATGTAGATGTCCGATAGACATGCAACTGCAGTCATAACATGTGGGGTTGTCCTGCCTCAGGCAGCCCTCGGTCGGCCGGATTCCAAAGTCTGGGTCCGACGTCTGCTGATGTCGCATTTCTCTCAGACGTCAGAGCAGCTGGAGTACATAAGCATCAACCAACGCCATTTTCTTCAGTGTTTCTTGCCCCAGATGCCAGGTGCCCTCCAAGGAAGGCTGTAATCAAATTGGAAGACAAAAACAGGATTCCAAACAAATAAATGAGCAATAAATCAAATACACCATAACAGATATCCCCAGCTAAGAGAAACAGGGATAGGAGTGGACCCTAGGCATAGAGGGGTATGCAGGGTGGGAAAATCCGACTGCAGTTGCATGTCTATCGGACATCTACATTTATGGTAGGTACAAAACTGTACTATGTCCTTCAAGAATGCAACTGCAGTCATAATATGTGGGTAGAATACCATAGCTTGGCTGGGGGAGGAGGAATGCTCTAGGTAAAAGATGGTGTGGCAATCAAACCCTGCAGGACTGCCGATGCAAAGCCTGCTCTGGAACTGGAATATAGAGGGAGATTGTGGTGTTTGGAGAATGTATGCACGGAGCTCCATGTAGCAGCTTCTAGAATGTCCTTAGTAGGCACCCCTCTTAAGAATGCTGTAGAGGTGGCTGTAGCTCTGGTGGAATGTGGTCTGACATTGGCTGGAACAGTCTTTCCATGAAAGGAATAACAGAATCTGATGCAATGTCCAATCCATTTTGAAATATTTTGTTTTGAAATTGCTTTTCCTTGGACTGCAGGGGCGTAAGCTACAAAAAGTTGTTCAGACTTCCTACTGGCCTTGGTTCTGTCCAGGTAGTAACGAAGTTGTCTGTGAATGTCCAAGGTATGCAACAGTCTTTCCCCCTTGTTCTCAGGATTGGGGAAGAAAGCAGGCAGATGAATTGCTTGATTTAAAGAAACCCTAGACACCACCTTTGGCATGAAAGTAGGGTTGGTCCTTAGTGAAACTCTGTCTCTGTGAAAAATAATAAAGGGTGGTACTGCCATTAGGGCCTGTAGCTCCGAAACCCTTCTTGCTGATGTAATTGCCAACAGGAAAGCTGTCTTCCAAGAGAGAAATTGCAAGTCAACTGAAGCTGCTGGCTGAAATGGAGGTAGAGTCAGTTTTTCTAGGACAAAATTGAGGTCCCAGGCTGGCACTGGGGCCTTTCTTGGTGGCTTAATGTTCTTGATTCCCTGGAGGAATTGCCTTAGTAAAGGGTGTGAAAAAACAGGAGGATCAGTGTTGTATCTAGCTGAAATAGCAGATGCATGCATCTTTATGGAAGAATATGAGAGGCCGTTCTTTAACATATCTGCCAAATATTCCAAGATGAGTGGGATGTTCAACAATGATGCATCATGTCCCTTGCTGGTATTCCAATTGCTGAATCTTTTCCACTTTGCTAAGTAAACCTTTCTGGTGGAGGGTCTTCGAGCCTCTGTTAGTATCCGCTGAACTTCCTTGGAGAGAGACAGGCTGAAGTTGTTTATGGGATCTCCCAGGCTGTTAGCTGCAGTGTCTGTAGATTTGGATGCACTGTTTCGAAGTTGTGTTGAGTCAGAAGTAGAGGCCATTGGGGAAGGGCCCACCTCCTGGTGTGACATATGCTCCGTAGTAGTGGGTACCAGTGTTGTCTTGGCCAGTCCGGAGCTATTATGATTCCCTTGGGTCTCTCTGCTTTGATCTTTAGTAATACTGAGGTCATCAGTGGCAGAGGTGGGAGTGCATAGATTGTTAGTGAGTTCCAGTTGAATGAGAGGGCATCTATTTTCCAAGCTTTTGGATGGTATGTCCTTGTGCAGAATTTTGGTAGAAGATAGTTGAGATGAGAGGCAAATAGGTCCACTACTGGCTTGCCCCATGTCGAAGTGAGTTGTCTGAAGGCCTTCGGATGTAACCTCCACTCGTGTGGATCTGTGAAATTCTTGCTTAGGCTGTCCGCCAACACATTGTCTTTTCCTGGGACAAACAGGGATTGTAACTGGATGTTTAGACTCAGTGATTTCTCCCAAAGATGCATTGTCAGTCTGCAAAGGGGGTAAGAGTGGGTGCCCCCTTGCTTGTTTATGTACCACATCACAGTGGTGTTGTCTGTCCGTATCAGTAAATGGCCTTGCTGGAGTTGGTGTTGAAAAGCCTCGATGGCATGCATTACTGCCAGCATTTCCTTTTGGTTTATATGCAGATGTGTTTCCTTTGGAGACCATTGTCCTTGTATACACCTGCCTTCCATGTGCGCCCCCCATCCAAGGTCTGAGGCGTCTGTGGTCATGGTCTGTGTTCTGTGGTTTTTGAATGACATACCAGTGTTTGCCTGGCTCACCGAGGCCCACCATAGAAATTCCTTTTGTAGGCATGGAATGAGCGGAATGATTGTCTCCAAGTTGTTGCTGTGTTGAGACCAAATGCTTTTTAGGTACCATTGAAGCTTTCTCATGTGTAGTCTTGCTAATGGAACCAGGAGAATGCAGGATGCCATGTAACCCAGGGCCTGTAGGAATCTCCTTGCAGTCATCTGGGTGAGTTTTGCTAAACCTTTGAAGTAATGAGTTAACTTCTCTTGTTTGTCTTCTGTCAGGTAAGCCATCTGAGAGGCTGTGTCTAGTTTGGCTCCTAAGAAGATTATTTGCTGGGATGGCTGCAGTCTTGACTTTTGGAAGTTGACTGTGTATCCCAGAGCTTGAAGTAATCGTATGACATAATCCAGGTTTTTTGTCAGCATCAACTTGTCGTCCGCTTCTATGAGGCAGTCGTCCAGGTACGGGTAAATTTGTATCCCCTGGAGCCTGCAATGAGCAATTACTGAAGCCAGGCATTTTGTGAATACTCTGGGCGCAGTAGATAAGCCAAATGGCAATGCTGAGAATTGATAATGCTCTGGCCCTGCAAGAAATCTGAGGTATCTTCTGCAGCTGTGTCTGATAGGGACATGCAGGTATGCCTCCTTGAGGTCCAGAGTAATCAGCCAAGACCCCTTGCCCAGCATGGGAAGGAGTTGCTGTAGAGTCAGCATTTTGAACTTTGGTACTATGAGAAAGGTGTTTAATGCGGACAAGTCCAGTATTGGTCACCACTGAGATTCTTTTCTTGGAACCAGGAACAGTCTTGAGTAAAACCCCTGGTCTTGTTCTTGTTGTGGAACACTTTCTATTGCTTTCATCAGTCTCAGCAGAGAGATTTGCTTGATAGCCTCTGCCCTCTGGTTTTGTGGTAGGTTTGGCATGCCTTGTTTTCTTGGTAAGGTATGAAAATGAAACCTGTACCCTCGGTCTATAATGTCCAAAATCCATCTGTCCTTTGTCAGTCTGTGCCAGTTTTCTGCAAACAGAGATAATTTTCCGCCCAAGGGAGCTTCTATTTGTTCCCTGGTAGGCGGTAGTAGGGGAAAGTCATTGAGATTGTGGTTGTGGGGCAGGTGAAACCCCTGCGTCACTTCTTTGGTTTCCTGGCTGCCATTGTCGTCCCCTGCAAGGGCCTCTGTATTGGCCTCTTCCTCGGCCATGTCTGTTCTTACCCCTTTGAAACTTTTCTGTATTAGGAAAGGGCCAGTTTTTAGAAGGCCAATTCCTACTGAATCTGGGGGGTTGAACTTGGAGGAAATTTTTCACCGTCTGAACTGATTTTGCTTTTTCTTCGATGGTCTTTAACACATCCTTAGCATTTGCACCAAAAATGCTTGTTCTTTTCCAAAGGTGCATCCAGAAGTTTTGCTTTTACATGATCTGGTAGAGGTTGATCTTTTAACCAAGCATGTCTACGAATGACTGCCCCTGTCATAGCTGCCCTACATGAAGCTTCCAGTGCATCATACCCACACTGCAGGAAGTGGTTGCTTACTTGCCGAGTGTTATGTACAGCTTCCTGCAAAGTCTTCCTGTCTAAAGGATCAGGAGTGGCTAGAGTTTTTTGTAAATCTTCTAAAAGGTAATCCTGATATTGGAACATATGAAAAAGGCAATTTAAAGCTCTCATAGATAAGGTAGTGGATGTGTAAACTTTTTTACCCCATCTCTCTAATGACCTGGCCTCCCTGTTGGAGGGCAAAGGATTTTTAGAGGTGGAGGCTGAAACTCCTTTAGGCCCCTGTGAAATAGTTTCCAAATCTGCAGAATGGGCCCTGAATAAATGGGAATGAGTTTCTGGGACCCTGTAATACCTGTCAGGCTTGGCTGGAGCAGGAGGAAGAGAATCAGGGGTAGCACTAGAGTCAGAATATAGATCATCCAGAACATCAAGTACAGGAGGAATAGCTAAGGGCCTGTGCTGGGGCTTCTTAAGGAAAGTCCTCAGGCGTTTCCTAGAATCAGAATACTCCCGACCTTGCCACTTGAAAAGTTCCCTCATGGTGTGCAAAACTTCCCCAAAAGAAATATCCTCAGGAGGGGAGGCCGAGGGGATGGAATCTTCTGCATCAGAGTCCTCATAGGTCTGGAAGAGCTCTTCCTGGCTATCAGAGTGGACAGAGCCCTCAGAGTCTTCATCTGAAGGAATAGGTTCAGAGGGTTCAACCCTGGGCCTTTTATCAGGAGGCTGGGATCCTCTCTCAGGATGGGCCTGTGAACCTCTAATCATGGAAATTAAATCAGCAGCCATGGACATAATTTGTGTCTCTGGAGTAGGCTGAGGTAAGGATTTAGAAGTAATATGCTTTGTCTTGCTGGCTGCCTTAGCCCTTGTGTAGGCCTTAATTGACATGGCCATAAGAGGCCTGGCAGCTCCACGTGCAGGAGTGACCTTGTCTACAGCAATGGTCTCGGGCATTTCCTCGGTTTCGGTATCCGGAGGAAAATCGATAACTGGCGTCTGAGTGATGTCCGGAATCGGAGTTGTCGGTAATGCGGTGTCTTCGGTTCGGAGCGGTGGAGAGACCGTCTCGGAGGGAACCGGAGCACTCGCACTGGGTTTTGGCGTGGAGTCGGTGGTAGACGCTGGCAGAGGATGTCGGTCCCGGTCTTTTCGCTTTTTGGGAGTTTGCGATGTCGGAAGATCCGACGGCATGTTGTAAGCAAATTTATCGGCAAAAAAGTCTTCAGCGAACTCCGCCCGGCGCCTGAGAGTGTGCTTGTTGAAGCGAGCACAGGCTACACAGGCCGAGACGTCGTGGTCTGGGCCTAGGCAAGGAAGACAGTAAGAGTGGAAATCCTTATGAGGTATTTGTTTACCACAAGAAAGACAATTGTTAACTTTTTCAGTTAATTCTGACATCAGCTGAGGCAAGAAAAGGTCCCCAACGGGGTACTTAGCTTTTTTGATGACTTCGGTATCGAAGAATACAGGAGCTGACTGACCGGCACTTGCGAACTGCTTCTGCTTCGGGCACCGCGCGGCAAGAAAGACTGAAGAAAATGGTGTCGGCTGATGCTTATGTACTCCAGCCACTCTGACGTTGGAGAGAAATGCGACATCAGCCGACGTCGGATCCAGACTTTGGAATCCGGCCGACCGAGGGCTGCCTGAGGCAGGACAACCCCACATGTTATGACTGCAGTTGTATTCTTGAAGGACATCCTGTATCCTTTGTCTATTATTTGCAATGTCCATGTATCCTTTGTAATGCAATGCCAGTTTTTTGAGAATAAAGCCAGCTTTCCGCCCAAGGGTGCTTCCAATTGATCCCTGGTAGGCGGAATCAGAAGCAAGTCATTGGGTCTGTCCTGTAGTAGTAGTTGTAGCTGTTGCACTACTCCTCTGGTTGGCAGGCTGCCACTGACGGCCGCTGTAGGAGCCCTTCGATTGACCTCTGCCTCTAGGGCGCCTGTTCCTGCCTCTCTGGGCTCTGGTAGAGTCTGGAAAGGACCAATTCTTTGTAGGCCAGTTTCTGCTGAACCTCGGTGGTTGAACTTGCAGGAAATCTTTAACTGTTTGCACAGATTTTGCTTTTTCTTCAACCTTTTTTAGAATCTCCTGTGCAGGGGAGCCAAATAAATTTTGTTTCTCCATTGGAGCATTGAGGAGTTTAGCTTTGACATGGTCTGGCAAAGATTGCTCCTTCAGCCAGGCATGCCTACGAATAACTGCCCCAGTCATAGCTGATCTAAATGAAGCCTCCAGTGCATCATAGCCACATTTTAAAAATGATTACTAACCTGTTGTGAGTTATGTACCAAATCCTGAAGGGATTTACAGTCTAAGGGTTCAGGAGAAGAAAGTTTCTTATTCAGTTGATCTAACAAAAACTCTTGGTACTGTATCATATGGAATTGACAGTTTAATGCCCTGGCAGAAAGAGTAGCAGATGTATAAACCTTTTTCCCCATCTCTAAAGCTCTAGACTCTTTCAGAGGGTAGGGATTTTTGGCAGTAGTGGCTGCAACCCCTTTAGGGCCCTGAGAAATAGTTTCTGTGTCTGCAGCATGGGCTTTATACAGATGGAAATGAGAATCCGGGACCCTGTAATATCTGTCAGGTTTGGCAGGGCCGGAGGAAGAGAATCAGGGATGTACTGACATCATTGTACACATCATCAATTACATTTAGAACAGGAGGTATAGCTAAGGGCCTATGCTGAGGCAAATGCAAAAAGGTCCTTAATCTTTTTCTAGAATCAGAGAAATCCTGACCTTGCCATTGAAAGTGCTCTCTCATGGAGTGAGAAGTCTCCCCAAAGGAAAATTCTTCAGGAGGGGAGGCCGAAGGGATAGATTCCTCTGCATCTGAATCCTCATAAGGCGAGTAAGCCCCTTCCTGGTGGTCTGACAAGTCAGATCCATCTGTGGAGTAATCTGAGGAGTGAGGTTCAGAGGGGTCAGTCCTGGGCCTTTTGTCTGGAGGAGGTTGAGAGGCCCTGTCTGGGTGAGATTGTGAACCCCTAATTAAGGAGATAAGGTCCTCAGCAAGGCTGAGGATCTGAGAACTAGAGGAAGGCCTCTGGGATGTAGATTTGGCAGGCAAAGCTTTTGAAAGTTTGGCAGCTTTAGCCCTGGAAAAGGCCTTAATAGACATAGAAGCTGGGGGCCTAGCTGCCCCACGTGCAGGGGTAGAAATGTCCAAAGGTATGGTGTCGGACAATTCCTGAACACTAGCTTCGGTAGGGAGTTCTGAAGCCGACTCAGCCGGGGCCTCTCAGGCCTCGGTGGTCGGAAGTATGGTTTCGGAAGAAGTAATCTCCGTGGACTCTGTTTCGGCTGAAACCGAGACACTTGCGGTAGGCCTAGTCGTGGTTTCAGCCGAAACCGCGGGCCGCGAGTGTCAGTCCTTTTCTTTGCGTTTTTTGACCATATGCGAAGTCGGAGTCTCAGACGGCATTTTATAACCAAAAGTGGCTCCAAAAAATTCCTCTGCAAACTCCGACCGAAGTCTAAGAGTTAGTCGGTTGAAGGAGGCACAGGCTAAACAGGCTGATACGTCGTGGTCTGGGCCTAAAGCAAGGAAGGCAGTAAGAATGGAAATCCTTATGAGGTATTTGTTTCCCACAAGTTAAACAATTATTTACTTTGTCTGACATCGGCTGAGGCAAGAAAGAGTCCCCAACGGGGTACTTAGCTTTTCAAGTCTTCGGTAGCTGAAATCTCTGGATCTGACCGACCGGCACTTGAACAGCTTCTGCTTCGGGCACCGCGCGGCAAGAAAGACTGAAGAAAATGGCGTCGGCTGATGCTTTTATACCCCAGACGCTCTGACGTCGGGGAAAGTGCGACATCAGCCGAGGCCTGACCCAGACTTTGGAATCCGGCCGACCGAAGGGCTGCCTGAGGCAGGACAACCCATATGTTATGAATGCAGATGCATCCTTGAAAGACATCGAGGGGAACCTTCAGAATCCTCTAAATCAGTGTCAGAGGTGACAGACTCTGGGGAGTCAATGTGCTTCCTCTTACACTGCCTCTTCCTAGGGGGCTCTCCTACAGGGTCAGGAGAGGCCTAGGAAGAGGAGGAGATCCCCACAAGGGAAACTTGAGGAGCTGGCTCTCTACGGTCGGGGACAAGAGAGCGAGTATAAATCACCGGAGGCACCATGGAGGGAAGGGCAGAAGGAGCTGACTGTGGATTAGAACCTGGTTCTAACACGCTCCTCATGACCTCAAAGGCACCCCTGTCTGGCAGAGCCGGAGGTCTCCGTTCCGAAAAACTGAAAACCTCCCCCGGCACAGACAGTGATGGCTCCGAGGCCGATGTCGGAGCTGAATTCACCAGCGCCGAAGCACCGAGCGGGAGAGCGGGGTCGGACAAGGGTCTGATGCCACTCGCCCCCTCGGAGCAGACGAGGGAAGTCCGGCGCCGAGATTCTTCCAAGGAAGATATTGGAGCCGACGATGGAACCTAAGACAAAGGTATCGGTTCTGACACCACCACAGTCTCGGGTCCGAACCGCCCCGGCTCCAAACTCGAGAGTCAGAAGAGGAATATTTTGAGTGGTGGGTATAGTCTTCGACTGTTGAGTCGGACTTTGAAGCATCTGGGCTAGTGCCTCGGACTTAAGTCGACTCACTACTCTCTGAAGGTCATGGTCCGATAACCTGGAAGACCTAGAAGAGTGGGATCTATGGCTCAGTTCAGACAGCAAAGGTGATGCTGGAGCCGAATGAACCGAGCCGATCGATGGAGAACGGGACCTCCTCTTAGTTGTCGGCTCCGAAAACTTGATCAGAGCCAACTCAATTATGTCTTCCTCGGCTCCGGCCGGAGCTGAGGACACCGTAGGTACATGAATTCGAGATTCATCGGCACCGGCCGGAGCTGATGTTCGAATGGACTTAGAGCCCCCAGAAGTCGGCTCAGAGGCTGGAGCCGAAGGTCTGGAGGACTTAGAGGGTCTCCCCGATGACTGAGTCGAGGGACCCTCAGGCTTTAATAAGCCTCTTAGAATTAATTTATTTTTTCGCTCCTGCAGGACTCTAGGGCTGAAGCCATGGCAAACAGCACGAGTCCTGCAGGTGCGAAGGTCCCAGGCAGTAAACACAAGAAGTGAGACAGTCTGTCAGAGACATCTTCTGACAGCACGAGTCACACTTCTTGAAGCCTGAGACCTTTGATTCTTTGGACATGTCCAAAGAGAAGTAAAAGTGTAATCCCAAACACACACACCGATTACACTTCTGAAATTAAAACTTTAAATTTTAACTTATAAAGTTTTTAAACAAAAATTCCCTACAAAAACAGACACTCCAACTACCAAGGGAGGGAGGGAGTGGGCCTAAAGCCCAAGGGAAAGGTTCGATAATTTAGGATAGGAAACTAGTGAAAATTTAACTAAAAGGGGATTAAAAGTATTTAACTATTTAAAAGTTATAAAAAGAGCTACCGCCTAGCATTGTGGGATATAGGGGAGCCTTCGAGCCGGTGAAACTAGCTCTCAAGCTTTTAGAGTGGCCGAGTCGGAGCCGAGGATCGGCTCCGAACCCATCCAGCAAGAATGAAGTCGAGATTGACAACTTAACATCTACAGTTTCAAAACACGCTTTGTACCATGAAAATGGAGGACTGCAACTGTCAACCCTCTTCATAAGGGCAGACCATCAACAGATCCCAGTTACTTCAGACCCATTAGTCTGAGTAGTCTTATATGCAAAGCCATGGAAAGAATTATCATGGGAATCATCAACTAAGACACAGAGGCCTTCAGATACTGGATCCATCCCAGTTTGGCTTTATCAAAGTAAGATCATGCCTACTGAACCTGGTGGACTTTGAGAAGGGCACCAAGGCAACGGATGAGGGTAAAACTGTGTATACTGCCCACCTTGACCTGGTTAAGGCACTTAATACAACACCCTATTCAAGCACTGGTAAACTTGCAGCATTAGGCATAAAACCCAGTATAACTTGCTGGCTAACAGACACGATCCAGGAGCTTGGAATTGGTGAGACCAGCTCCATAGAGAGGCCGGTAACTAGTACAATTCCTCAGTGCTCCTCTTCTCTTTGGCATCTACTTCTCAGAAGTCAAAGCCAATGTCTAAGGCCTCTGGCTGAACAGGTTCACAGAGGATTATAAACTGGGAGCAGTCTTACAATCCCCCAAGACGTAGACCTTTTACAAGAGGGTCTAACAAAGATAAAAGATTGGTGCCAAATCTATAGCTTAAAACTCAGTGCCAAAAATGCATTGTAGTACCTTTTCGGATGTTGGCCACCCAGAAAAGTACATCGATAAAACACCTCCAAGACTTGTCCAGTTAGTCAGGGATCTGGGAACACCATGTAGACAGTAACCTGCCCTTCGAGCCATCACGTATCCAAGGCAGTAAGGAAACCTTGCTGTGTTGCCCAACTTATAAACAAGGGCATGGCATTTACATCCAGGGAAGTCATTGTACCACTATACTCAGCCCTCTCATTAGACCATCATTGAGTATAAATGCCCCCTTTGGTATGTACCTAACCACACACATGCAGCTACTAGACCGCCCTCAAAAGTTCCTTATAAAAAGTATGCAGAGCATAATGTCCTCTCCCTCTATACTCAAGTCTCCTACACACATCTGACTGGCAATCTATACCTGGCATACAAGGCATCCTTGGACCCTACTCTGATGAACCTTTTCACACTCTCAAAATAAACAGCATCGGACAGACCTACTAGATCTAAAGACCTAAATTTTGCTTGCAGCAAACAGAACATGTTGGCGGGAGACTTTTCACAGAGAATTCCCATTCGCCACTTCACATGGACAGGCAGCCTATTCTAAAGTCCCTTCACAATCCTATTTAAGCACAATTTGGACCAATGGATGGGAAATCAAAAATTCACCCCTGGTCTGGCGCCTATGCCTCTCATGACAGTGTCAGTAAATCATGCCACAACCAATACTCACTCCCTATATACACTTCTAAACCATATAACCTGTGGGACACATTTGGGTTGCACTGGTAAGCTCATCAAGGCCACAGTAATCATTAGCCTAGTATACATCTATAAACCTATGAATTAGGTCACACCACATGTACTGTCAGTGTGTTATTTATTACACCATGGGACATGAGGTCTTTAGGATAGGATGCATGACTGAACCTCTACTCTGACAAGTTCACGCACTGAGGCAAGCAATACAGGCTTCATTCCTTTTCATGCTCAGGAGGCAAAACCAACTTGTTCCCAGCAAAAAAGGTGCAGTATTACTTTTTGGCTTGTCCTCCTGTATTACACTGTACTGAAAACATGGAAGAGAAAGATCCAAAAGAGAAGAACCACCCAAATTAGGAATCTGTTGTCCACACCACAAAGCCTAGTCTCCTAGTACAATATTTTCTTAATAGTTTGTTTTTTGCAGAAGCAAAATGATCTATTTTTGCACAACACACCTGACGAACATTCATAAGGCTATGCTGCTACTATGCCAGTACATTATCCTGTGATGGGAGGCAAAGTAGGATTCCTGAGCCATGCATCATGGCCAGAATATGTAAGTTAGGAGGGAGTCTTCCCCTCCCCTCCACTTAATGTACCATAGGACTCTTGTGTTGTCTACAAGGATATTTATTTTATTTTTTTATTACATTTGTTAACCGAGAAAGTCCGACTGGGCCAGGAGCCCATTTTCAGCGGAGGCCCGGGAAGAAAAGCTCCAAAAAACAGTACAATATTTAATTGTATGACAGTATTAGTTAACTGTACAGTAATTCTAAGACATTAAAATACAATTCATGCTTATAATAACATAAGACAGTCTAGGCAGAAATGATGTTACACAAAAATAGCATTGTTTGACCTGAAGTTAGAGATTTAACCTTGTAAACAATTTCATATACCAATGTTGGCATGGTAGCAAGGAGGGATTAATACAAAAGAAATCTTTAGACTGGGATTATGGAAAAATTATAGCAATAGTGTTGAGAATTACCAGCATGGGTAAGCAGTGGAAGGAGTGAGGATAGGCGGATTAACCTGCGGTAAAGACAGGAGCAGAGCCAATGATTAGTTAAGGTAGTTTATTAGTAGTAGTTTGAACTTGTGATGGTGTGGGTTTTTAGTAATTGCAGGAGGGAGAGTATTCCATACTTTGCTAAATTTGGTAGAATAGAGGCAATCCTCATGATAGTTATCGGATTGGGTGACCTTTAATGTAAGTTTGGAGGATCTGAAGGTCCTGGGATTTGGACGAGATTGGAGACGGCAGGGCAGTTACTGGGACAGTGAATTATTTTGTGGACCAATGATAGTTGGTTGAGAGCCAGGAGGTTAGGGAGTTAAGGCCATTTTAATTGAGAGCGTACAGTACAGTGGGTGAGTCTTGCGTGGTGCATTCAAAGCAAACTTTGCAATTTTGTGATAGCAGGATTCTAGATTTAGGTCCAATTTGAAAAGGTTGGTGAGTATGTGAGATCCATAAAAAGTACAGTTTTGTACCTACCATAAATGTAGATGTTCGAAGATCCACATTGCTGCAGTCCTTACATATGGGTAGTCCGCTGTCCTCGGTCGGCCCGAATACCAAAGTATTAGGCTGACGTCGGTCAAGGCGCTTAAAACTGACATCAGGACGTCAGGGTACAAAAGCGCATGACCGACGTCATATCCTCAGTCTTTTCTTGCCCCAGATGTCAGAAGGCCCTAAAAAGAAAGGCCAAAGCCAAAAAACAGCAAAAAACAACCAACCACCCTGCACTAACCATATTTACAATATTTACAACCCAAACCACATAACCACCTCTAACTACAGAGGGAAGGAGGGAGGGAATTGGACTGCAGCAATGTGGATCTTCGAACATCTACATTTATGGTAGGTACAAAACTGTACTATGTTCTTCATCTCACATTGCTGCAGTCCTTACATATGGGTAGAATCCCAAAGCAGAGGTAAGGGAGGATGGCAAAACTATAAAGCATTAGGAGCTGCCAAAATGCCCTGTAAAATTGCAGTGGCAAATCCAGCCCTGGATTTAGAGTAAAGTGGAAGGTGGTAATGCTTAGAGAAGGTATGCACTGAACTCCAAGTAGCTGTCTCCAAAATATCTTTAGTAGCCACCCCCCTTAAAAAAGCTGTAGAAGTGGCAGTAGCCCTAGTGGAATGAGGCCTAATCCCAGCTGGAATCTCCTTACCATGATGGGAATAACAGAATGCAATACAAAAACCAATCCACTGAGAAATAGTTTGTTTTGAAACAGGTTTGCCCTGAGAACCCAAAGCAAATGAAACAAACAACTGCTGAGACTGCCTGAACCCTTTAGTTCTGCTCAAATAATATCGCAACTGTCTGTGTATATCCAAAGTGTGCAAAATCTTCTCCCCTTTATTTTGGGGGTTTGCATAAAAAGTAGGCAAATGAATAGTTTGGTTTAAAGCCACACTAGAAACCACTTTAGGCATAAAGGAAGGGTTAGTACGCAAAGACACCCTATCCTTGTGGAAAATTAAGAAAGGCTCAACCGCCATAAGGGCCTGTAATTCAGAAACCCTTCTCGCAGAGGTAATGGCCAACAAAAAAGCAGTCTTCCATGATAAATATTTCAACTCGGCAGTCGCTGCAGGCTCATAAGGTTGTAGAGTGAGTTTCTCCAACACAAAATTGAGATCCCAAGCAGGAGTAGGAGCTCTACGTGGGGGGTCTTATATTCTTTGCCCCTCTAAGGAATTGCTTAAACAAAGGATGAGAAAATAATGGTGGGTCACAGTCATAGTGAGCAGAAATTGCTGCAGCATGAACCTTTATAGAGAAGGACAAACCTTTGTCCAATAACTCAGTAAGGTATTGAAGAGCAACACTTAAATTAGGTTTAGAAACATCAAGGTCCTTTGCTGTACTCCAAAGTAAAAATCTCCTCCATTTATCTGCATAAACTTTCCTTGTACTAGGCCTTCTGGCCTCCAAAATAACATTCAAAACTTGTTGTGGAAGCTGAGACCCTCCAGGGTTTAAAACAGAATATGCCAGGCTGTTAGATGCAGAGAGTGAAGTTTGACATTGAGTAAATGACTGTTCTCCTGAGACAGCAGGTGTGGAATCGAAGGCAAAGGCCATGGTGGCTCCCGTACCAGACTTCTCAGTAACGGGTACCAGTGCTGTCGAGGCCAATCCGGAGCTATTAAAATCATGGTTGGCTTGTCCTGTCTGACCTTCAGGAGTACCTTTGGGAGGAGAGGCAGTGGTGGAAAGGCATACACGTGAAGATTGCTCCAATTGAATGAGAGAGCATCCACTTTCCAAGCTGTGGGATGAAACCTTTTTGTGCAAAACTTTGGCAGCTGGTAATTTAGTGGAGAAGCGAACAGATCTATGTCTGGAGTTCCCCATAACACTGTCAATTTTGAAATACATGAGGATCCAATTTCCACTCGTGGGGATCCATAATTTGTCTGCTCAACACATCTGCTAAGGAGTTCTGTGCTCCTGGCAGAAACCTTGCCTGAAGATTTAGCTGTAAGCTGAGAGCAGTCTCCCACAAAATCATTGCTTGTCTGCATAGAGGGTATGAATGTGTCCCCCCTTGCTTGTTGATGTACCACATGACAGTTGTGTTGTCTGTTTGAATCAACACCTGCCCTGGAAGAAGTAAATCCTTGAAAGCCATCAATGCAAACTGGACTGCTAACATCTCCTTCAAGTTGATATGTAAATGTTGAAGTCTGGCAGGCCACGTGTCTTGTACCCATTTTCCATTTAGATGAGCTCCCCAAGCTTTGTCTGAGGCATCTGTCGTTAGAATCTGACTCGCCTCTGGTCGGGTCACAGAGAGTCCCTTGTTTAGGTGACATTCCTGAGCCCACCACAAAAATTCCTTTTGAATGCAAGGTATTATCTGAATGACAGTGTCCATATCTTGGCAGTGTTGCGTCCATACATTTTGAGATACCATTGTAGCTTCCTCATATGCAGTTTGGCATTGGGAAGTACCAGAATACAAGATGCCATGAACCCCAAGGCTTGAAGGACTGTCCTTGCAGTCAGCCTGGACTGACGAGACAATTGATGGAAATAAAGAGAAAGATTCTTTTGTTTGTCCGGGGTCAAAAAGGCCATCTGGGATGCTGTATTCAGTCTCACACCCAGAAAGCACATGTCCTGAGAGGGTACTAGACTGGACTTTATTTCGTTCACAGAATACCCTAGGCATTTTAACACTGCCATCACATACTGTAAATGACTAAGAAGTTCTTCCTTTCTTTGAGCCAGAATCAGGCAATCGTCCAAATAAGGATAGATTTGTATTCCTCTTAGCCTGAAGAAAGCTACCACTGGAGCCAGAACCTTTGTGAACACTATGGGCGCAGTAGATAAGCCAAAGGGCAATGCAGAGAACTGATGATGAAAAATCCCAGCCCGAAAACGCAGATACTTCCTGCAACTGGGCCTGATAGAAACATGAAGGTAAGCCTCCTTGAGATCCAGAGTCACCATCCAGTGATCTTTGCCCAGCAGAGGTAAAAGCTGTTGTAACGTCAACATTTTGAACTTGGGAATGTCCAGATATGTGTTGAGGATAGATAAATCCAAAATTGGTCTCCACGTGTTCCCTTTCTTTGGTACTAGAAACAGGCGAGAATAAAATCCTAGGCCCACTTCTGGCAGAGGGACCGGTTGTATAGCTCCTATGTGAAGTAGTAGAGAAATCTGTTTGTGAGCCTCTAGTCTTTGCTGAGGAGGAACGTCTGGCATGCCTTTGAAAGGAGGTAAGGTATGGAAATAAAACTTGTAACCTTGGTGTATGATATCCAATACCCATTTGTCTTGGGTAATTAAAATCCAATTTTCCTTGAAGAGTGCCAACCGTCCTCCCAAAGGTGCTGCCAGGCAAGAAGAATCTGGCAGCTGAAAAGGTAGGTCATTGGGCCTGTTTACGAAAGGACTGGCCCCTGCCCTCACTCAAGACTGTGCAGGTGAACTCCATGTTCTAGGTCTGAAGGAACTCTGAGCTCTGCCCCTACCACGTCTAGATCTACCCCTAGACTGAGAATCAGAAGAAGGATACGTCCACCCCTTAGCAGGCCAATTTCTACTAAACTTTGGAGGCTGAACTTGCAAAAAATCTTTAACAGTCTGCATAGACTTAGCCTTGTCTTCCAATTTCTTCAAGACTGACTCCACAGGTGGACCAAACAACACTTCAGACTGCAAAGGAGCATCCAAAATCCTTGTCTTAACATGGTCAGATAAATTATGATCCTTAAGCCAGGCGTGCCTGCGAAGAACTGAACCAGTGGCAGCCACCCTAGAAGAGGCCTGCAAAGCATCAAAACCACACTGTAAAGAATGCTTACCCACCTGTTCAGAGACATGCACCAAATCTTGTAATTCTTTACAGTCAATTCCTTCTGCCAGAGCATCCACCTTAGATTTCAATTGCGAAAGAAGAAAATTTTGATATTTCAACATATGAAACTGGCAATTCAAAGCCCTCATTGCTAAGGTAGAAGATGTATAGACCTTCTTTCCCCATCTATCCAAAGCTCTGGCCTCTTTATCTAGAGGAACCGGATTCTTTACAACAGAGGCCTTGACACCCTTAGGTCCCTGACTAACAGTTTCTGGGTCCGCCCTAGGACTCTTATAGAGATATTTATGAGCCTCAGGCACCCTGTAATACCTATCCGGCTTAACAGGAGCAGGAGGCAGAGAATCAGGATTAAGTGAAGCCTCTGAAAATACATCTTGCACAACATCCAGAACAGGGGGTATAGCTAAGGGTCTATGTTGAGGTAAAAACAAAAATTCCCTAAGCCTTTTCCGTGAATCAGAGAAGTCCTGACCTTCCCACTTAAAATGCTCCCTCATAGAATGAAGAGTCTCTGAAAAAGAAAAATCCTCTGGAGGAGAAGCAGAAGGAGTGGAATCCTCTGCATCAGAATCAGAGTAAGGTGTGTACTCCTGCAAGTCTTCAGCCGAAGACTCTGAAACATCCGAAGCCTGTTCAAAACTTTCCAACTCTGGCTCCACCCTAGGCCTCTTATCAGGAGGGGGCAAAGAACCTCTAATCAGAGTAATCAAATCTTCTGCCATTTTAAGCATGTGCTTCTTAGGCACAGACGCTGCTGAACTAGGACTGACACCAACAGAAGCCAAACCTGGCCTGCCTCTGGAAGAAGCCTTGGAAACAGAAGGAGAGGGCCTAACCACCCTGGGAAGGGAGACCTGAGAAGCCCCTTCAGCCTGACCTGCCTCGTGAGAGGCCACATCCTGCAAAATCAAAGTCTCCCCCTGAGACTCCAGAGAAGCCTCCATCGGAACCACCGGTTCCACTGAAGCCTCTAAAGAACCGGCGTCCGGAACGGACGACTCATCTTGCCTGGGTTTAACCGCTTTGTCTTTGCACTTCTTCGTGGAAGCGGGCGTCGGAGTATCCGACGGCATATTATAATTGCACTGCTTACCGAAGACCAGCCTAGCACAATCTAACCTTCGCTTAATAGTGCGCTTATTAAACCTAGCACAAAAGCGACACCCGACTACGTCGTGCTCAGGCCCCAAACAAGGAATGCACAAAGAATGATAATCCCTATGCGGTATCTGTTTCCCACAAGAAATACAATTATTCACTTTTTCTGACATCCGGTAATACACTGAGGCAAGAAAAAACCAAAATATTCCCCAACGGGGTACTTAGCCAACTTGGATTCGGTCTGAAACTCCGAACTCGAAAAATTTCAGAACGCCGAATGGCACTTGCAATGCTGCTTCTGCATCAGACCATGCGGCAAAAAAGACTGAGGATATGACGTCGGTCATGCGCTTTTGTACCCTGACGCCCTGATGTCAGTTTTAAGCGCCTTGACCGACGTCAGCCTAATACTTTGCTATTCGGGCCGACCGAGGACAGCGGACTACCCATATGTAAGGACTGCAGCAATGTGAGATGAAGAACATCAGGGAAGAAAGTAGGTGAGAATGGGCAGTGGCAAGTCTGGCGTTGTGGGATAGGTATGGTTTTGGCCCTATATAAAGTGCAGAGTTTGATGTGCACTTTTTTGATTATTAGAGAGACATGTTTTTCAAAAGTTAGAGTATCGGCAATAGCGTTCCCTAGAAGTTTGATACGAGTTGTGGGTTCGATCTTGGTACCATTTGAGGAGTGGATGGATAGAGGGGCTCAACAAGGTTTGGATTTTTTGTTTTTGAAGATTACTATTTTAGTTTTGTTTGGGTTGAGAATTAGTTAATGTTCTCATAGGTATTTTTCTGTGCTTAGGAAGGATGATTGCAATTTTATTTGAAGTTCTTGGGGTGTTGGGACAAAGCATATAAGGGTAGCATAGTCTGCATATCGGACAGTTGTGGCTAGCTTATAGTTGCCGTGCTGAGGTCGTTTGTGAACAGGATGAAGAGGACAGGGCCTAGTATAGCACCTTGGGGCACGCCGACAGAAATGGGGAGGGGGGGGTGAGTATTTTGCCATTTGGTGGCCTGCTGCCTATTTGAAAGATAACCGAGGAACCAGGACAAACAGGGCGTGTTGATGCTATAGGTTTGAGTGTTTGAGTAGGAGTTGGTGGGAAACTATGCCGAAGGCTTTAGACATGTCCAGAAAGATAGAAAACTGCCTGGCCTTCATTTAGTAGTTGATGAATGGTGTTAGGACAAGAGATTAGAGCAGTGGAAGTACTATGTTTGAGTCTGAAGCCATGTTGTGAATGGGATAAGAGATTATGAGAGAGTAGATGGTTGAGAAGCTGTGTGTGGATACATTTTTCTAAGATTTTAGCTAGGGGGGACAGAAGGGTGATGGGACGCAAGGTGGATAGTTCTTTGGAGAGGCCTCCTTTGTGGAGTGGGATGATGTGGGTTATTTTCCAGAGAGGTGGCGCATATTGTTCAGAGATTGATCAAGACAGATATGAGGTAAGCAATGGACAGGGCTGCACATTTTCAGAACTCATTTGGGAGTTGGTCTACAGCCAGACAGCAGGGTTTAAGTTTGGCTAGGAGAGATTTTATGTAGCTTGTTTGAATGGGAGAAAAGCAGAAGGGGTTAGGATTATCAGGAGAAATGGTAGGGAGTGTAACAGGTGTATTCGGTTGATTGTCTAGTAGGGGGGCAATGGAATATATGAAGTGAGTTGATTTTGGTTGCAATGGGATGGGTGTTATTGGCTACCAGGGTTGGGGTAGGTGAGTGGGCCTGGGCTTCGGGGATAGTTTATGTTATCCCAGAATTTACGGGAGTTTTTTTTGGTGTTTTTGTGATGTGCAGGATTCTTGGTTGCCATACCTGTCTAAAAGCTATTATCACAAAACATATAGCCACCATCTCTTCAACAGTGATGTCTGTTCTCTCCGAGTTCTGTTACAAGCCTCTCAATTCTTTGCCGCCCTGAATGCCAGCCCCCTGACAAGTTACATCCAAGGAGTCTATACCTTTTGTTTGGGTTACAGACCTGGTTTGAAAGGAACCCCCTGACATATTCATTTCTTGAATCCACACACTACAATAGCTCTTTCAGGGTGCAAGGCAATAAAGGATAGAACACTACAGTGAGTGGGCATGTTGGCACCATCTGCTCCACAAGCACCACTGCAGTTTCCTCATCGGAGGTTTTGTCAAGGAGCCCATCAGGATTGTGAAGGGAATACAACTCAGTGCCCCAACATATTCCTGGTCAAGAAATCAGATTCTGCTACCGTATGGAACTGAAAAAGGAGGCCAAAAAAGCACTCTCTCTGAGGGAAGAAACGCCCTTTGACTGGTGGTGTCCAAAATGGGTTTTGGAAACTGGAACTGTTGGGATGGAATTAGTGGCAGTTTGATGCACTGTGAAAACCAAAGTGGAAAGAGTGATCTGGGAACTCTACAGCCCAATTTCCTGACAGAAAATAAAATCAAATATAAAGACAAGTCTTTCCTTATGAATTTTATTATATCCAAATACAACAGATGTTGCCTATCTACATTTACACAATAAATCAGGTGCTCCCGTAGTTAACATTATTTGGGAAAATACTGTAAGATTAACCAATTATCAGCTTACATAACCATTTTTGAAATAAAAGGGTAATCTTTACAAACACTCCCGGCAGAATTGGCACACACAACTTAGGAAGCACAAATCCTTCTAGCTAAAGTAACAGCACCTACAAAGAGGTTGTTTTTCCATAAACAAATATACATTTCAAGACCACAGAAGAAGCAGGTTCAAAGGGAGGCAGAGTAAGCTTTTCAAGGACAAAGTACAGGTTTCCAAGAAAGAACTGTGGACTTGACTGGGGGACAAAGAAGCACCTCCCAGAAATATTCTTCAAAGTTTGTGTGTAGCCAAGGAAACTGTGTTAGCACCTTGGTAGAAAAGTTAGATATAGCTGCTACGTAGATCTTAACAGAAAAAAAATCTGCAACAAGTACTCCAAGGTGCAAGGGAAAGGAGCAATAAATGGGTAAGTTCCTTGCCAGTGGCCAATATAGAAGAAGCGCATTAATTGCAGTAAGCCTTCCTTCAGCCATGTCTCGACATAACAATCAAGACCACCCTTCTCAGGAAACAAAGAACCCCAGACTATCAGGGGAATAAGAAATTATGAAGGTCCGAGTGAGACTTTCAAATCTTGGAAGGCAATAGGCAGGCCAGTCAAAGATGAGGCCAAATAATAGAAAAAATAGACTTGTCGGGGTCAAAAGAGGGCTAATTAGAATCACTAGCTTTGCAATACTTGGCAGTCTCTAGAAACCTGGAGATAAAGGGAAATGGAAATAAAAGGAAATGGTTCAAGGCATAAAGGAGCTCCAGGACACTCTTCTGAGTAACTGAAGCTCATGGGCATCTTCCTGCAGGAGAAATAAGGAAAAAGAAGCTGGTGCTTTTGCAGCTGGCCAGGGATGCAAACAGGTCACACCATACCCCCACCCCAGTAATGAACAGTGTCTGGGTTACCGATTGATTTGACTACTTGTGTGGTATCAGAAGGCAGTGGTTGAGACTGCCTGCTAGGGAGATGCCTGTCACAGGACATGAAAGAATGAAAAGACTGACTAGAAGCAAAAGGACAATCTCATTTTTCAATGGTCAGACACAGGCAACAGGAATGCCTTAACCCCTGCCTGTTTATATAGCGACTCATTGCCATGTTGTTGGTTATAGACAGCACCTGCACCAGAAGGGAGGAAGTTTTGCAATGCGATATGAATGGCCCCATTTGCAAAATGCAGATGACCAGATTAACCTCACAAGCTGGTCATGTGTCTTGGATGGTCTCTTCTAATATCAATATCCAAAATTCAGTATAGTGCCTCACCTAAGTCCTGCCAAAACGTAAAAAGAGACCAAATGCAGAAAAAATCATGGCAGAACACAGCTTGAAGTCCAAAATGAGTTTAATAAAAGCACATAAAACTCGAACACAGAAATCTCCAGGAAGAATGAGCGCTTTCGGGTAACACCTTTCATCAGATTAACAAACATTCTCATTCTAACAAAATTTAAACACACTCTAACTACCAATAGATAGAGGATATAAATCTACCATCATCAATAAGGTCACAGGTGTTGAAGCAGCATCTAATAGGAGGAGATTTAGACCATGGCTATCAAATTACACTTGTGATGGTCCTTGGAACAGACGTGAAGAACCAGGGTTCAAGTTTATGTTCACATATAGTAGTAACATTAAGGGGATATGTGACATAGTAGCAAAAAACTGGAATATTTTGACCAGTGAAGAAGGTACCAAAGCTATTGTTGGGAACAAGCCTATTTTTGGCTTTAGGAGAAATAAGAACCTCAAGGATATTCTTGGTAGAGAGAGACATTTTTACTCTCTTCCCTTTAAGAGTAAACCAGGTAGTCCCTTGTGGCACTTGTATAGCTTGCACCCACATTGATCAGAATACCAACTATACACATCCTGTCACGGGTCAGCTGTTTGAATTTAAGGCTAGAGCCACCTGCAGGACAAAATACCTTGTTTATTTAGCAGAGTGTCAACAATGCTGTGGTTTTTATGTGGGGAAAACCAACTGTTTTTTCAAGGTCAGGATTTTACAACACTTTAGTTCTATCAGGAATGGTGATGTACATAATGCTTTGTTTAAACACATTGAACAAAATCCAACACATTTCTTTAAGTTTAGAGCCATTGTAAATATCAAGCTGAGCAGTAGGGGGGGGTGATATAAAACAGCATACTGAACTAATAGAAGCTAAATGGATAATTGAGCTTATGGCTCATAGAACTCCAGGTTTAAATGAAAATGTTCCAATGAAGCCCGCCTTTAGGAATAGGCGGGTCTGTTACTGATTTTATCAAATTTTATTGGTAGTTAGTGTGTTTAAATTTTGTTAGAATGAGAATGTTTGTTAATCTGATGAAGGGTGTTACCCGAAAGCGCTCATTCTTCCTGGAGATTTCTGTGTTTGAGTTTTATGTGCTTTTATTAAACTCATTTTGGACTTCAAGCTGTGTTCTGCCACAATTTTTTCTGCATATGGTCTCTTCTAAATAATGTCCCTTCCCAGCACAATGGCATCCATGGTGACCACTGTCAGGGAGGGGAGGGGTCTGCTTAGAAAAAGACAGAATTCTTGAGTCCACCATGCAAGATGCTCTCTGCACTTCTTGGACATTGTAAACTAAGCATCCAACATATCTCCAGGATGATTTCGCTGAACAGTGAATGTCCTCTGAAGAACCCTCATATGAAATCTGGCATGAGTACCATTAACTGAGTGGACACTAGCAGACCTGGCGCTCAAAGACAGATAGCTGTTCAGATGGAACAGTTATGAATCAGCTGCATCACTGTTGATGGGATGGACAGAATTTTGTCTAATGAAAGATACAAAATTCAAAGTAGAATGCCTAGAGTGTAGCCTATGAATGTAATCAACTGGATAAGCTTTAGCTGGGATTTAAACAACATTTAGTGTTATGCCCAGGACTGGAACAGCTTGAAGAAACTCTCAACAGGCAGGGAAGTCTGAAAATAGTTGTGGTTGTTAGTAGCCAGAGAGCTGTTGCCACTACCGACTTCTTGAATACATTAGCATTGTAACAAGACCAAATGGCAGTGTCCACAACTGAAAATGACTGCATCCTATCCAGAACCAAAGGAACCTCCTTCTCCTGAACTACTCGGCAATCTTTATGTGCAGGCATACATTCAAAATGTCCAAAGAGCACATCTAGTCTCCTTTGGATAAACTGGAAAATAAAGTGCGCCACTGCCAAGCAAGAGAGATTTTGGGCTATTTTGACTTAGGCTGCTCAAAGAGAGAACAAGCATGAAACACTTTGCCTTTTCTGGGGACTTAAACTTTCAAGTAAACGTCTAGTCCTTTCTGATCTGATGCAACCTCTTGAATTGCTCTTTTTATGAGCAAGGTGCATACCCATAAATGGAATGGTATTAATCTCGGGATACTATGGTTTTTACCCACCTTTCATGTGTGATGGCCAGCCACAAGGTCCTGTCAAAGGACCGATTCCAGACTGCCTCTAGGGCAGAACTGTCAAGCAAAGTCTCAAGGAGTATAATTGTTGCATTCCCAAAACAGGACTGTGCTACCTCTGGCCAGTCCGCTGACAATCTCCTGCTTTGAGAGCTTTACCATTCTGGAGTTGCTGTGTCCTCTAAAGCTCTTATTAGAACATTGTAGACTACAATGAGATCACGGAATCAAAGCTGAGATAGGCTCTCCCAATTTCAATAAAAGAGATGCCGAGGAGTCTCGAAGTTCTCCACAGGCAAACAGCACACAGTCCTATCTCACTTTTCTAAATCAGCTTTCATTCAGAGCTCAGTGTGGTTCGATCAAAACCAGTCCTGGTGTTTTGAGCAATCAGTCAGTTGGAGTTGTACACAAATTGCCAACCTTCTGAACTATCCAAAGAGCTATCAGTAAGCTGCATTATCTGGTTAGCTATCAAGGAAAGGTTTGAAAACTGGAACTGTAGCTTGTTTTTTTTAGATCCGACTCTGGCAACTCTTCCAGAGTGCAAGCAGTTGCAGCAGTCAACTCTTTCTCTGGAAACTATAAGCACCATGTAGTTTAATTCCCTCAAAGAGAAAATTAAACAGGAAAACTCACACATTCAAAGTTTGCCAGATAAGCCTTGGTCTGGGGTTGAGGGTCCTTCTTACAGAAGACAAAACAATTACAGACTCCAAAGGATTCTGTAACTAATTAGGCCAGACTCTAGGTGGCTACAGGATTTTGGCTGGCTTTACTGGCGTGGAGCCACTAAGTCAACCTTCTTCCCAAGTATTTTTCTATGACCAAAAGAATCAATTTGTTAATCGGTGAACCCCCCCCCCCCTTCCAAAGGGATGATTTCAAGGACCAGAAACAGGTCACCACTGTGACACTGTGGCATACCTCATCACAAAGGTTTCTCATCCAGGAAAAAAAGGGTCATTGTTCCACTCTATTTTTGTCACTCATTAGACCCATTATAGAAAACAGCGCCCCTTTTGGTATGTACCTCATAAGACATCTACAAAAACTGGAAAGACAGCAGAAATACCTCACAAAGAGAACTATCGGCCTCAAACAGATCCCCTATGCAGACAGTCTCAAAAACCTCCAGCTTTACCCAGTCGTATATCACCTACCCAGAGGCGATCTCTACCTAACATACAAAGCTATGTCAAACCAGAGCTGTTGGACATGCTCCACTTAAAGAAATCCCAATCCCTCAGAGTCACAAGCTCTAGGGACCTAAACCTTGTCAACACAATAAACAGAACATGCTGGAGGGACAGACTCCTGCCCCAAAGGCTTCCCATACTCTGGAACAAACTATCTATATCAAACAAAGCTCCTCATTAGCACTCCTAAAGAAAAATCTTGATTGGATGGGAGATGAAATTCACCCCGGGGATCACTTCTGTGGCTCTACTTGACAGGGGCACAGGAAAATAATTTTCTTGGGTGGCGAAAGCCAGGGTACCTTTTTGGCTAGGCTTATAAAGGCCCTAGGGCCAAAAGGCTAGTACCTACCTATGAAGCTATGAACCAAGGATGAGCTCAGATAAGGCCTACTGGAGTCATTCAAGCTTTGGTCATGTGGAGCTCCAATAATTCAAATTCAGAGTCTTCAAGCTGACTTCAGATCACAGTCCAGGTACAGGGTGGGAGACTATTCAGGGGAGTCTAAATGCATCTATATTACATAATCAAACTTTTAAAAGTTCGAAAATTTAATTAAAAGAAATAAACCAAAGGAAAAAACCTACCTGAACTATTTAAGTAGGGTGGCAAGCCCTCCTGCACCCCCACACGCCCCGCTGTTTAAATATACCAACTCAGAGATCGTACTACAGTGCAGAAAATGGAAATCTTCCTATTCTGCACTGTACAGAGATCCCCGTTGAAATGTTCAAACTTTTAACAGTTCGATCATATGGTGTCGACCATATGACATTCTAACTTAAGAGTTCGACAACGTGATATAGACCTGTCTAAACTGCTACCACAGCAGAATTATACATCTTCCAAGTGAGGAAAGAGCACAGAACAGGTTCCACCAGAAGCACATCTACAGATTTAAGTACAGAATCAGCAAATTTCAGTTTCTTAACTCCATGCGTGCAATCTCCATCTCCTTCAGACTTTCTCTAAACCAAATCTAAATGGCCCTTGGAACTGAAGGAAGACACCTTAGAAAAGGACTTAGAAGCAGAGGCAGCCTAGATTCCATCATATTCTCATTTTTAAAGTACAATTTTTGCAGACAGCACAAGTGTGACATTCCTCAAAACAGCTCCATGTCTAAACAATTAACACACTCGATACAACTGTCCTAGGAATGTCATCTCTCTCATCTTTTGACTATCTATATAATGCTAACCAAAAGTGTGGCGACAATACAGAGAAATGCAAGTGAAACTGGATCTATACTATGCAACCCATATTATTTATACATACAAACACATGCTAAAGAATAAAGCATAGTTATGCAGTGGAATGGAGTTCTGAATGTAACCCATACAACCAAAGTTTGATTAGCAGCCAAAGCACTGAAGCAGTCAGGGTTACGGGGATGGGACTGAGCAGCTTATTCCATCTACAGATAGGACATGACCTGGTGGTGGTTGCTGCATGAATCACCTGGCTATTAAGAGAGACTGCTATAAGGTAGCTCTGTGTATATCAGCATCACATGCATGGATATCAGAGATATCGTCCTCATTCTGCCTTGTTAGGATTCCCCTCTATTTTACATCTAAAATCCCCATCCCCGGCAACACATACGATGCCTGACTGACTCTCTTAGGAAAGTGGGGTGGTAAAATCACTGTAAGATACCACAAGGCACTCTCTTCTGAAGAGGAATGGCCCATGTGCCAAAAAAGATATTAGAACTTCACTGACCCCATGGGCTAATGGTGAATAAGGAAAATGTCAACAGTGGAGGGTAGAAAGTTCAAAATGAAAAAGGAAAAACAAAATGCTAAAAATGCAACAACTATCACCAGCACAAAATTATCCTATCAGTGCCAATCTACCACTGGGCCTCTAGGAATGTTGTATATTCTCCACTGACATTCAAAGGAAAGCATGATGTAGCTAGTCTTTTCAGAACAAAATACATCACTTAACTGTCACACTAACTAGGGCAATACCGAAGTGAATAGATTACTTCACTGAAGTACTCAAAAGGAAACGGGGTGGGGGAGGTCATAGGAAAATAAGCCTGCCATATATTTGATTGATAAAATCATTCACATCTACCATGAGTACAAAAGAGCGACCATAATTTGCTGCACTAGTAGCGGCATTGAGCTACTGTAGAGAGATGCCCTTAATTCTTCATGTGTCTTACACACCTAGGCAGCTCTTAAACAGCTACCAATGACAAACCAATGTGCATCTTTCCAACAAGAAGGCAGACTGCTGAATACAATTCAAACATGCGGGCAGGAAGCTTCATTAACTCTTTGACATGTTGCAACATACCTACTCCAGCCAAACACTGGACATGCCTCCATCTTGCCAGAGCAGCTACCCCAGCATTCACCTGCAAGGATCTGAATAAACTGATGAAGCAAACAATATAGAATGTTCACTTCACATACAATTGTCCTCATCTTCCACTACCGTTTTAATATGGTATCATAATCCATCTGATTTTAGAAAAGTGTACGACTTGCTTGTATAAAAGGTACCATAAAAGTATTTTGTTGTTGAACAAATATGATGTCAAAGGATGCTGTTGTGTGCACTTATGAATGTCACAACCTTGCTACTAGGCATTCACTGTCACAAAATCACTGTAAAACTTTTATCAATGAAAGTCTGGAGAAACAAAACTAAAAACTTAGTTAAAACAAACAAAACTAAAAGTAGCTGACTTCAAAAGAATGCTAAACCTGGAGTCTTGTGTTGAGAAATATCAGAACATGCAATCCACTGACTTCTAATGTACTAGTCACATGACAAGGTTACTATTGCTAACCTGAGATTTCTGGGGTAAATGATCACAAGCTTCCCCCAAGTCCCAAAGCTACTATAAAAAAAATAGTTTATTAATAACCTTACTTACAAAGCTATACAGTGTATTCTATATGCTTACTGACATTCAACTATCCATCAGTTTCTACTTTGAAAATAATATGTAGAACACGGTAAGTAATTACTTGCAATACTGATCATCAGCAGAGAAAGATACTATTAGAACAGAAATACAACTAGTAAAGGAGAAGTTCTGATCTAGTTATCCTCAAAATTATTTTTTTTTTCCGCATTTATCTACTAGGTATGAAAATGGACCTCATACAATGAATGAATCAGAGAATGTCATGTTTTCAATGACGCAGCCTTCCAACACAACAAGCACGTATTCAGGGAACCTCGTCCTTTTTCTCAACATTCCATACACAACAGCAGAGCTGGGGATTGCAGCCGTTTCAGCAATTGGCAACATTTTGGTGTGTGCAGCCATCCTCAAGGATAAACAACTTCGAACTGTAACAAACTACTTCCTTCTCTCACTTGCAATGGCAGACATTTGTGTGGGAATTGTGGCCATCCCTTGTGCAATAATGACAGATCTAGGTATTCCAAGATACAATTTTTACTTATGTGTGCTCATGTTATCAGTTCTCATTATGTTGACACAATGCTCAATTTTTAGCTTACTGGCCATTGCTGTGGAGCGATACATAGCAATCTTTTTCCCTTTTCAATACAAAAATATTATGACACACAGAAATACCATAATTATTATTATTGGTACCTGGATTCTAGCATTCCTTATTGGCCTAACACCCTTGATGGGATGGCACAAACCCCAACCTCCATCAGGCTACTGCTTCTTCATTCTTATAGTTGATATGCACTACATGGTTTACTTCAACTTCTTTGGTTGTGTCTTAACTCCTCTTACCATTATGTTTATAATTTATGCTCGAATTTTCAGGGAGACAAAAAAACAGATACAACGAATTGCTGCAGACAGTTTTCATATAAATGCTCAGGACAAACGAGCAAAACGCTTAAAGAAAGAACTGAAGACTGCAACCTCACTTTTCTTTGTGCTCTTTCTTTTCGCTGTCTGCTGGGTGCCCTTGCACACAGTCAACTGTTTCATACTACTCTGCCCAAAATGTTTCATCCCTTTGCCAGTCTTACTGACTGCCATAATCCTTTCACATGCAAACTCAGCAGTTAACCCAATTCTCTATGCATACAAAATGAAGACATTCAGAAATGCATTCAAAGCTATCTTCCTGTGCTGGAACAATGTAGAAGAACCACATAAAGGATTAGATGTACTTTCTCACATACATTAGTATCCCGAAGTCCAGTCAACATGTCTTGGCTTTACCTATAACACCCTGAGGCCAAAGGAGAAACTAGGTACTTTTCATATCTTACAGATTAATGCCTTACCCTTTACTACACTAAGGAATAAATGAAATGGGACACCAACTTTTCTTACTGTACAAGCAATAAAAGAACAGTGCATAGAATTATGACTTCTGCAAACCATGAGGTGCTACTTAAAGCAGAACTATTTTGCCAGAAAGAAATGTCAAAAATGGAATTTTAACATCCTACATCACACAAAGTCTTTCTTACTTCATTAAAGAACGTCTGCACTGTAATTGCTCATTTTATTAAAATGCACACCACTCATATGGTTAAGCATTTCTACAATGATCTTTAAGTGTTGATTGTACATATTAGTTACACAGTTTATAACTGCATATGCTACACTTCTAAAAGCCACGGGAACAGATGGTTTATCAGTGTGCTGTTATGACTACTAACATTTAAATGCTTAATCACTACTACTGAGGTATTTATATTTTCATTATCATGAAACTGATTATTGCACATTTGGTACAATGCTAGAAAGATGCAACTCAGTTTATGAATGAGTATGAACATAAATTCTTATGTTGTACGGTGGACAGCTAACTGACTGATAAAAGCCATGTGATTAGTCTCAGATGCCACCAGTGCTGCACCACATGACTCAGTGTTAGGCCCTCTCCTACTTAGTATCTATTTCTCAGACCTTCAGGCCAAAAACTCCTGAGCCCACTGTTATCGAAGTCTGAACTCTCTCAAGTTGCATAAGATTCCTAGCAGGTTTGCAGGGGACTGTAAACTCAAAATTGTCAATTGATCTTCCACTGATGCTACTCCTAGATCGCCTAAACCATGTTAATAACTAGTGAAAGTACAATGGTCTCAAGTATAAAGGCATGTAATAAAGTAAATTTTGGTAAAACATTTTCCTTACCATATAGATGACACACCCTTCCAAATTAGACACTCTTAAGAGATGTAGACACCCTTACTGACAATTTCTTACCTTCTGACCATCATGTTGCTGCTGTAGTTATAAAAGCCAATATGACTCATCTAATTTCCAAAGGCATCTCTCTCCTCTAAATCCATAAAAGTCGCAATTCCCCTTTAACAGTGTATCATTAGACCCATTAATGAATATAATGTCCTTTTTGGCATGTATTTGTTTAAACAGATCACTCGCCTTAAGAGACCTTATAGGTTCCTAACTAAAGATCAGAGGCCTCAAAATTATTAAATTATCAGGACAGATGATCAGACATTTCTCTGTAGTTACTTAGAAACCCCTCTGTGGGAATGTTTGCCTAGCTTATTGAATCATGAAAGATCCAACTCTCCTGACCATCAGTTCCTTCACAGAACAAATAGTCTCACAAATACCAGCTTAATGAACTAACCATTCATCAATACATAAGGCACTAATTCATATCCCAAAGTTCTCCCACCTCAGGAACAACCTTCAACCACATGTCAACCAGAGCAGCACCCTTGCCACCTACAAGGAAAACTTAAGAAAATTGTATGGGCAGCTCCAAATTCTCCACGGTCCATCATCTACCGCCAAGCTTGCAGCAGGAGGGAATATTTGAATATAGGTTATTAGCAAAGATTGCAATGGTCTGCAAACTGATTTGTCTGGTGCTTACCTATGAGCACGAAGGTCCAGTATAAAAAATATCAGCATTTCTAACTTTGGTAAATCCCTGTATTGTTGGTAAAATCCAGTACAAAGATCTTTATTGAGGTTACTGTGCACATATGTCCAAGAATCTTAAAAACTAGCACACCCTTTTATTCAGCAACAATGTTTCTTGTTTAATATTATACCACATTCCTACTACATACTGTGCACCAAAATGCCTTTTTAAAAAGTATTACAAATGATGGCATACTTTACAGAATTTCATTTCACAACATATAAAATCATAAAGCAGCCGCATCACAGTATTTAACAGGCCACTACCTGCACTAACCATAAACAAAATACTGCAGACACTCTAGGCCAGGGGTCTGCAACCTGCAGCTCTGGAGCCACATGTGGCTCTTCCACCCCACCCCTCTGTAGTGGCTTCCTGTAGCTATGAAAAATAATGGCCAATTACCGCACCACACCACACACACACACTGATCGACAGACTTTAAATATTGCTGTTATAAACTTAGAAACTTGCTAGAATAACACTTTCTGTTGCCATGCATTCCACACACACAGTTACCTCTCAAGTGTGCAGATTTTTGCACAATGTCCTGACTTTTGCCCTCATATTTTCATCCGTTTCTCATAAACCTGTGGTTTTCTCGCAAATCGAAGGCTGAAGTAAGAAAAAAATAGACAGTTGAGTTTCAGACTTCATACCCTTCAGTAAATTTATGCTAATGCAAAATCTGTTATTCTATCAACTTTCTAAGTTTGTAAGAACAAGATTTAAAAAAGTGACCCTATTTTTGGAGCTTTGTGCCCCATTTTATGGACACTGTGCCCCATTTTATGGACACTTTGTGCCACATTTTATGGCTTTGTCCAGATTTCTTGTTCTAAGAGTTTGAGAGATACCACACACACACACAGATCAAGCTGTGACGCCCATGCCCTGGCTCAGCAATCAAAGAGCCTCAATCCTCACCACTAACACCAGAGAGGATGTCTCGTATATGAGGAAAGGATAACAAATATACACAGTAAAGTGCAATTTCCCTTAAGAGCACACAGAGATCACAGTCAGTCCGGGCTGGTCGCTTCCTTGCTCTCCAGATCCCCAATAAGACTCCCCACTGGCACAGCTATAGGGTCCAGATCTCAGCCTAACTGGGCAAGCTAAAATCTCCAGCACCCTCTCTGTCCAACCAGTGCTTCGTGTCCCTGCCCAAGTAGGGGACATACACACACTTTGAGATGAGTTTACACAACCACACAGACACTTCTGAGGAAGGCTGGCACAGGTTCTCCAGCTGTGCCCCTTTTACCCAGACTATACGTTAGTACCAGCTGCCACCACCCAGCTACTATCAGCTACCCAAAGGCCCTTAAATGGGTGTCCAGTTATTACTGTGCAATATTACTATCCAATTGGTAAGTGTGACTAATCAGTCAAGGCTTATTTTGAGTGACTTAGACGGTAAACTCTATAAATGTGCAATGTACTCTAGAGCTCAACTTATCTCTACACAAAACCAGCCACAGTTAAAAGGTTTTAAAATATTTAATAAATAATTAAAACCACAAGACAATACTTTCTACTACAGTCAGTGCTAGTCAAGAGTTCAAAGATCACACAAATACTTAAAATAAATCGGTAGTACAGTTCTGACATCACAGAAACATACTTATTATAGTTCCTAGCTAAATCTAAATGAAAACACAAGTCTAGGATAACTTATATGTGAGCAAGAGGCAGTGCTGTGAGTTGGATGATCGAGACAAAAATGCTGAATGCCTTCCGATTCTCTCTGTTTAAACTGCTATTGCAGTTCTGATAAACATTACATCATCTTTTTTTACACTTTCCTGGCATTTCCAGGGTACATATTAATTACATTTACATTCTTAACATCTCCCTTTTGTTATCTTGCAGCTGGTCAGGAATACAGCAATAAAAATACATTTGCGTGTTTAAATCTAGCGATTTCACCCTTGGTTAAAAGAATAGAAAGAATTTCTTCATCCAGACTTTTCGGCACCATTATCCACTTCAAAGGGTCACCACAGGCTTTACTTTGGTCAGCAGAGTGCACTGTTGTCACATTTCCAGTTACACATGTAACTATTTCTTTACATTTAAGAAAACAAGCATGCAGTTTACATTCATATCTACAAATGATAGAATTATCTGCACAATTCTATCTGGCTAGGCTGGCAGCCTTCACCCTTCTCCACCAGTCTTCACACAAGCAATCCCAACAAAGGAACAAAAATAGGGATGGCTTTTAAATATTGCTCTTATAGGTTCATAGGTTCATAGATTAGTACTAGGCTAACTGCCCTTGTGGCCATTTTAAGCCTAGCCAATTACCCTATCGGAGAATCAAACCCTACACCTTGTCTCTCCAAGATAAACACCTTAACCATTATGCCATCCTCCCACCCTTCATTCATCAGCCCCTCAAAGTACTCTTTCCCATCTGCTCACACTCTCCTCGCTTGTACGTTTCCCTCATTATCCTTTATCACCCTTATCCACAAGTCTACTAAGAGTAAATACACGAAGGACCTGTACCTTGTTTGCAACATAGTACATAATGGATGGGCAGGTTATGTCTCAGACACCCTACTCTGAACAAGCTTCCCATCCATGTGAAGCAGAGTTGGCCCCTAACCCTATTCAAATAATGTTTGGGTAATCATATTTACCTCAAGACTGGTACCAAAGGCCCTACTGCATAAAGGGGGCTTAAATGCTCTGCCACCTAACTACACTCCCCTAGGTAATTTACCCTGTCATTTACAAACATCCAAACCAAAAAGGTAAAAAGGTCAATCAGGGAAAAACTAGCCAAGATAGAATTTATTGCCCAATACCTTAAACCTCCTGTAATAGATAAACTTAGTTACTTTAATTTGGTATAAAAACTATATATAAAACTTTATACGCTGTGTTATCTTCATTTTAGGGGTCAAATAGGTTTTGTGGCTCCCAATGAATTTTATTTGGTAGGAGAGGGGGCCAACAATGGCTCTTAATAGTGAAGGTTGCAGACCCCTGCCCTAGGCCATCTCTAGTAAATGAAGAAAAGCTGGTTATAATAATGGTAATAACGATGAAGAGTACAAAAAAAATGAAGTTTTGAACAATAGTTTACAAATACAGCAAACCTCCATATGAAATCATACGAATCCTTGAATACTCATCCCAAGGGTTTTTAGTGCTATAGAGGGAATTTCCTCATCCGAATGCAAACACCCATCCCACCATGCGCAGCAAAGCTGGATTTCTACATACAGAATATAACTCGATGGCAACAACTCCAACACTGAAGGAGTCCATTTTTTACATAGCTTTTCACCCTCACCACCCAGCAACATTTCAATTGAACATATTCTATTTGTAGTATGTCAACAAAGGTGGTACTTCAGATATTCACTTCTTTATAGGTTTATTTGTGAGCCAGAAATGCACTTCCACTTCCTAGGCCAATCCTCCCCTGGAATGAAGGGAATCAAAACAAAAGATGCGTCTTAACCCTTCCTGGACAAATCCTGTCATGAACAGTTTGAAGATGAGGCTTGAATGACCGTAAATATCTCTACCCAGAAAATATCCGCCCACTACCCAATGTATTCTCTGCACACCTTCAACATTCTGAATATACTCCAGTAAACTATCTAAAAGGAATACCAATTTCAAATGAAAATGCAAACTTTATGAGATCTTGTAGCAAAGCTTGGGACTACTCAAAGTTTAAGCAGCTGTTCTTTTATGCAGAACTTGTCTAAGATCCTAATCCCAGTCTTCCTGAACAGGTCATATACCTCATTACCTCATTTGCTCAATATTAACAGTTTACATAACATTTTGTTGGAGGATAATCTATGTGCCTTGGCTGACACCTGAACTTGGTGAGGTCTGTCAATAACTGGTAGTTTTACCCATCTCAACCATTTCAGCCTACCAGCTAGTTGTCTTTTGATTACTGTACTGTCCCTGATGCCTTAACCTGGCTCTAAATGGGGTAACCATTTGGAATGTTGGGAACCACTACAGCAAGTCCCAAAATACAAAAAAAGAAGGCTAAAAAATGGACTTGCGTATACCAAGTATAAGAAGATTATTTCATTCTAAGATGCCATTACTCGGAATATTTCCTTTTCTCCAGGTATGGTGATCTCGAAGTTGGTATTTATAAATGGGGGGGTGCTTGCCCCCCTGCAAAAAGAAGATTAAAGAAGAGCAATTTTTGACATTCACTCTTCTACATGTTTTCTTTTTTTTTCAGGTTGTCGGCACTCAGCATTTCGAGTGCCAACATTTCAACAGAGAGCGTCTAAATGCTTACCTAGTTAGTGAGCAGTGAGGTTTCCTACTATTACATGTTCCCAGTAACAGCCACCTGATGGTGTAAACCTTGGCTCTACATGATTGTCACTGCTGAAGTGACACCCTGACCTCATGTACAAAAATGGGAAAAAGGAGTTGTGAATAGATGGACGGATGGAACACAGTCAGGATTCTAGCCAGTAACATTACTACATTCTTACCCATTCCTCATTCCCTAAATTGGAAACTTTATAAGTTTAAACTAATTTAATAAGGTCTGGCTAATGCTCAACATTGTTAATCACATTTCCAAGCAGAAAGGTTAAGCCCATTCCCCTCCAGCCTTAACACCGTAAAGTCATCAAATACGGATCCTTCTCCAATGTCTAATAATCGTTTTCCATTGCATCTCGCATCTCACAGTAATTGCTATGTAAATTGTTAATCGCTATGCAATCCAATGCAACTACTGTGTTTATTTTAATTGTGGAGCTTTTCTCCCCGGGCCTCCGCCGAAAATGGACCTACATCCAGTCGGACACTCCCGGTCAACAAATATAAATAAAATAAATAAATAAAAATCTTACCTTTATCAAACTATAGAATATTTTCAGTATATATATATATATATATATATATATATATATATATATATATATATATATATATACACACACACACACACACACTTTATAACACAATTCACACACAGACACTTTCATCAAAGCATAATCATTCTCCATGCCACCCTTGTCTTTTTGTCATTCCACATACAAGTTGCCACACCAAGCTGTTTAATAAAAATCGTTATGAAGGACTGGCAGGTATGACTTGGACGACAAGGCAAACAGATGCAATGCTTAGATCCTCAAAGGAAAGATGAGTGTCGTTGTCTTTTTTTTTTTTTTTTTTTTCCTCTTAAGTGTTCATATATTATACCTTTAATGGCCCTTTCAATTTTACTTATGTAAAACTGACCTACATATCAGGCATAAGACCATATACACCACCATTTTTGTTTCACAATTACATTTCCCGGGGCATTTAATACCAAGCATTTAACCAGATATATTCACCTCCCTAAACAGGGGAACACTGGGAACAACGCCCACATTTGGACATTCCTCTAACATGTGCAGTGGACATCCTAAAGGCACTGCTCTGTTCTAAAAAAATCTTGATGCTGCAATCCCTTCTAAAAATCACTGTGGGAAGAATACCTGACAACTTCAAACCATCTTGGGAGTGAAACCCGGCAAACTAGACATTCTTGGATATCATGGTAATATACCGAACAGTAAGCACAACAGCTGTGATAATCCTTGCAAGGAATATGTATGCCGCATGTATCTTTGCCTTTTTGGCTATGGCATACGGTCAATGTCAAACAACTCAAATGCATCAATGAAAATACAGTAGTAAAGGAGAAAAAAAAATTCCCTGGTCATCTGCACTATCAAGAACCAGAGCTGCCTGGGCCAAACAAACTTGGTTGCTCTCTGCACCTATCCCATCATATGCTACATTAGTAGCACTGTTGGTGAAGGCATACAGGAGGTAGTGTCACTACTGAAAGGAAAAGGGATTCATCCAGCAGACCCCATCACACAGCAGCCTTGTGCAGAAAACTACGACATGATGGGTCCACTGGGGAGGAACACAAGTCCGACTCAGAAAAAAAAAATCTTTGTCAACTACCAGGAAACCCTCCTGCTCCAACTACTTGTAGCTCCCTGTCAGCATTCTCAGTTTTTGGTTTCACTTCAGCTGCACAGTTAATACAGTGTCCTGCCTCTCTGTTTAGGTACCACATTATCATGCTGCTGCCTGTGTTGAGCTGGAAAAGATACCATTTCCACACGTTATTGGAGGCCTTGAAGGGTATGATGTGCAGACCCTTTGGTGAGGAGAACCAAGGTCCCTGGAAGGGTGTGTCATGTCCAACCCAGAATTGTTGAACATGCTCCATCTTAGCAAAACCAAATCTATTCGAGCTACACGCTCTAGGGATATAAACCTCAACACAACAATGAATAGAACATGCTGGAGGGATAGATTCCCTTCGCAGAGACTTCCCTTACTATGGAACAGGGTCCCGATCTACATAAGACAGAGCCCCTCACTATCACTCTTCAAGAGGAACCTTGATGAGTGGATGGGTAACAAAGTTCACACCGGGGATCACACCAACAGCACTACTAGATAGGGGGCAAGGGTACTAGCTGCTAGTACAAGGGTCTAGGGAACTACTAAAGGGGTGGTGAATACCGCACAACGTGGCTGGGCTAATATATGCCTTCGGGCAGACAGCCCAGTACCAACCTATCAACCTATGAACCTATAACCTATAAAATCCAAAGCATCCATAAACAGGAACTCAAATCTAAATTCAAGATAAAACTGAGCTCTACATCCAGATGCTGAGATTGTTGATGCTAGAAGGCTCTCAGGAATCACTGGATTTTTCAGTTGAGCAAACTGACTTGCAGAACTCATTGAGGCAATGTGTCACAAGGCCTTCAAGAGGTCCTTGACTGTCATGAAATCCCTGCTGGTTTGCAAGCGGAAGCAGGACCCAGAGGCTACAGACTTACTTCCTTCCCCAGAAGTACACCCTGTACTCCTCCATGTTCAAAAGTCACCCTCGGAACGTCCTACTCTTGTCTGAACTACAAATGCTTTGGGAAACTGAATGAAAATCCCAAGCACTTCAAGCAGTTTATGGTCATAATGAGACGTGTCCCAAGATTTGGCCTCGAAACTGAGCCTGCAGTAAACAATAGTCCAGTGCAGGAAGATGTGGACCCTTTCACTTTCAGGGAGGCATTTTGCGAATAATCTGGATGCACAATAGAGCCCAAAAGGTAAAGATATAAACTGGTAATATATCGGTGACCAGCTTTGAAATCTCAGAAATTTACTGATATCTATACACTTGGTCCAGAGGATTAAGGCTGCAGTTCCTGTGGTACAGGGTTTGATTCATTCATCCCTCTTTTGCCTACTATGTGACCTTAATCAAGTCAATTAACCCGACTTTTTTACAAGATGCCCCTGAAAAGGGACTGTGTTCAGTGGGCCTACCTAGTTAATAAACAGGTATTATTATACTTATATGGCAAGTAAACTTCTCCGTAGGACCAGTATGACCTGGAAAGACCAAGTGGCTACACTGAATGCAGGATAAGCTTCCCGATGCTGCCTTATAATTTACATGTATACACTGTATGTAGGTACTGCATTATAATAAGCAAAAACAGAGTTCGTCAAGACATATAAGTGATAAAGCAGAACACAATGTAAAAAAAAAAAAAAAATCACAGTTGAGAAGGACATGGAGTTCTTTTTCAAACAGTGAAAAGTTAAGAATTTAATCAAACGGACTTAGAATGACAAGCTTTACCCTAGTTTTCTCAAATATGCAGTTAATTATACAAGCTAGACAGTGTACAGGCTTGCTTCCACATGAAAAAAATGCTGATTTGAGTCCACTTTATAGAGGTCTACTGGGTGATTTTCAATACCAGGTCGACAAGAACTGTATTCCTGCTTTCCTTCTTTACTACACACTCACAAAAGGTGCACTTAAAAGTGTATAGTTATCAAAGAGCAGCATTAAACCATATCATATGACTTTGCATTTTCCAGTTTGTGGCCTTCAAAGATGTTACATAATGCTACTGAATCATTTGATGTACTGTACTTATACATATCCAAGTTAGTACATAAATTATCATCAATAAAAACATTACATTTCCAACTGATTACACAAGAACGATCATACCACAATTTCTGGTCAAAAAGTCCTATGTTAATGATTACGTACGGAAAACTAACAAAAAGTCATACAGTTAAAACAAACCAATACTGTGTCACTTTACAGCTGTTTCATACCCCACCTTCTCAATTCAAATACCAATTTAATGCCCATCTGTTTACAATGCAGATGACTACCCTCATAGTTCAGGACACAAGCAATGCTAGAACATCTGTCATAGCTTTTAGGCCACATAAAAGTAAATATATAAAATTGCAGAAATGCATCTGATAAATAAATACAGAATCGCTTGCTGACAGACGGTACTCTGTTATAACTAGACTTCAAGGCATCTTAAAAGACCAAACATGCATGCACACATGCATGAACAGCTCCATTTTGAAATGGTTCAAAAAGTGGGGTACTACACAAATGGACTGAAATTAATTTACCTTATCAAGTAAAAGCCAAGTACAAATGCCATTCTGAAAAGGTAAAACCAAATATTTTATGAGGAACAGAGCAAACATAGGAGGCAAAAATCTAGTCATTTGAGACACATGGCAAGGCCAGTATAAATATAATGGATGTGTTACATTGTCTAAACAGTTCTTGACAACTGCTTTATGAATTAAAAACTGGCAAACACAGCTTTTTCCTTTTCTATAAATAGTACTACATTGAGCAGATAAGGCCCCATGCACTACAAAGAATTACAATTAGATCTCCAGTCAGAACCTTACATTGTGTTCTCGATATGGATGCGAAGATTCATGTCTCAAAAGCTTTGCTCTCTAGGTGAATTTCTTGGCATCCACGTCTCAAAACACAAGCAGGTTATGATCAGCGACCAGATTATAATTCACCATGTTGTGCATGTTTTATAGTTTACCTAGTCCAAATATAGAAAGATGCTGCATGTTTTATAGTTTACCTAGTCCAAATATAGAAAGATGCTGCTGCTGCTAAGAGAAGTTTCAGTGAGTTAGCAAAGCTCAGTCCGAGATACTTGCCCAAACTAGGATTTGAATGGCTGTTATTTTGCTCCACAATGTCACACTAAAGTAATTCAATGTTTCTTCTTCTTTTATAACACTGAAATGAATTATGGTCAGTATAGTACAGTTTTGTACCTACCATAAATGTAGATGTTCGAGTGTACACCCTTGCTGCAGTCATCACACTTGGGTTATCTTGTCGTCAGGCGGTCCCGCAGTCGGCCTAAATTCCAAAGTCTTGGTCCGGCGTCGGTTGCTGTTGCTTCTTCCCCGACGTCAGTGCGCCAGGGGTATATATAATGGATCAGATGCCATTTTCTTCAGTTTTTCTTGCCCCAGATGTCAGGTGCCCCCAAAAAGGTGGTCAGTAAATAGTACCAATTAAGAAATTTAGCACAAACACAACATCCCTCCAGCTATAAGCAAATACATCAGAAAGGTATTGTAAATAGTCAGTTAGGTCAGAGGGGATGGAGGGAGGGTAATTTGGACTGCAGCAGGGTGTACACTCTAACATCTACATTTATGGTAGGTACAAAACTGTACTATGTTCATCGTGTTACCCTGCTGCAGTCATCACACTTGGGTAGAATCCCAAAGCTAAGGATGGGAGGAGGAGTCAAAGAGGATTAGAGGAGGCTAGAAGGCCCTGCAGAACTGTAGTGGCGAAGCCAGCTCTAGTCTTAGAGTAAAGTGGTAGTGTTTGGTGAAGGTGTGTACTGAACTCCAAGTTGCAGCTTCCAAAATCTCCTTGGTTGGCACCCCCCTGAGGAAGGCTGTAGATGTAGCTACTGCCCTGGTAGAGTGAGGCCTTATGGTAGCAGGAACTGGTTTTCCATGATGGGTATAGCAAAAACGAATGCAATGTCCTATCCATTTGGAAATGGTCTGTTTTGATATAGCCTTCCCTTGCGAAGCTGCAGCATAGGATACAAACAGCTGGTCAGATTTTCTGAAAACCTTGGTTTTCTCCAAGTAGTAATGAAGTTGCCTGTGAATGTCCAAGGAATGCAGGAGTCTTTCTCCTTTGTTCTGTGGATTTGGAAAGAAGGTAAGTGGATGGTTTGATTTAAAGCCACACTGGACACCACCTTAGGCATGAAGGAAGGATTAGTTCGTAGAGAAACTCTGTCTTGATGGAAAATGAAAGGTTCCACTGCCATTAGTGTCTGCAGCTCTGAGACTCTTCTGGTTGAAATTATTGCTAGCAGCAGGGCAGTCTTCCAGGATATAAACTTTAGATCATCAGAGAAAGCTGGTTCAAAGGGAGGTAGCGTAAGTTTTTCCAGAACAAAGTTGAGGTCCCAGGTTGGTGTAGGTGCTCTCCTGGGAGTCCTAATGTTTTTTGCCCCTCTGAGGAACTGCCTTAGAAGTGGATGTGAAAATAAGGGTGGATCCGTGTTGTAGTGGGCTGAAATAGCTGATACGTGGATTTTAATGAATGAAAAAGAAAGTCCTTTGTGCAACATCTCAGTTAAATACTGTAGAATCTGAGGCATGTGAGGCTGAAGGGTATTATGGCCTTTAGCTTGGTTCCAGGCGCAAAACCTTTTCCATTTGTCAGAGTAGACCTTCCTGGTGCTGGGCCTCCTAGCTTCCAGAATAACATCCATAACTGCTTGAGGAAGAGGAGCTGGCTGGATGCTTAGGTGATTTGCCATGCAGCCAAATTTAAGGTTTTGAGCTGGCTGTGTAGAATCCGATTGTTTTGCTGTGTGAGCAAATGGGCAATTTGTGGTAAAATCCAAGGTGGGCCCTGAGCCATATTCCTTAATAGTGGGTACCAGTGCTGGCGTGGCCAGTCTGGGGCTATGAGTATCAGTCGTGGTCTCTTCTTTCTCACTTTCAGAAGCACCTTTGAGAGAAGAGGCAATGGAGGGAAGGCATATACTGTCAGGTTTTTCCAACTGAATGAGAGTGCGTCCACTTTCCAAGCTTGATGGTGAAGTGTCCTTGTACAAAATTTTGTTAGCTGATAGTTTTGGGGGCTGGCCAACAGGTCTATGTCTGGGAGGCCCCATTTCTGAGTTATTGCAAATACTTGTGGATCCAGTTTCCACTCGTGGGGATCCACGATGTTTCTGCTGAGGTCGTCTGCCAACGTGTTCTTTTTTCCTGGCATGAATTGAGCTTGTAGCTGAACTTGGTAAGCCAGTGCTGTGTTCCACAAGGTCATTGCTTGCCTGCATAGAGGGTAGGAGTGTGTACCCCCTTGTTTGTTTATGTACCACATTACTGTGGTGTTGTCCGTCCTTATTGTAAGTTGTCCTGGATGTAAGAGGTTCTTGAAGGCTGTCAGGGCAATCTGTACAGCTAGCATCTCTTTTTGATTGATGTGCAGATTCCTTTGATCTGCAGTCCATATGCCTTGAACGCACTGTCCTGCCATGTGTGTCCCCCAGGTGTAGTCCGATGCATCTTACGATGCATCTGTTGTCATAGTTTGCCTGGCTGGGGGCAAGGTGAAAGGCTGACCCTTGTTGAGGTGACATGCCTGTGACCACCATAGAAACTCTTGTTGAAGGCAGGGAATGAGAGATATTGTGTCCAAGCTGTGGCTGTGTTGAGACCATACGCTTTTTAGGTACCACTGTAATTTCCTCATATGCAGCTTTGCAAATGGTATTAGTAGTATGCAAGATGCCATGAAGCCCAAGGCCTGCAGAATTTTTCTTGCAGGGAGTTGGGTCTTTGTTGTCATTGTTTTGAAATATTGAGTCAGTTGTAGTTGTTTGTCTGGCGTCAGATAAGCATTCTGGGCCGTTGTATTCAAGCTGGCACAACAAACTTTTAATGTAAGGAAGGGAATGAACAGCATAATAGGTATCCACAATGTTGTTGTTGCGTCTTTCGGCTTTTCCCAGTTAGGGGTCGCCACAGTGGAACTCTGGTCCGCTAATGATTGGCAGTAGATTTTTACGTGCCGAGGTGCCGGCCCTGAAGCACAACCTTCAACGAAGGTACGCCCATTCACGCATGTCTCCACACAGAAGACGCTCTAGCTGAGAATCGAACAGGACAACGTCTTACTGTGAGGCGACAACGCTACCACAGCGCCACCACCGCAGTTCCAAACTAAAACAATTCAAGTGTTTCTCTTAAAATAGTGAACTGATGCATGTTCAATATCAACAATGTATGCCAATTAATGTCAGTAATCCCATAAAAACAAACTTTTTAATGTAAAGAAGTGCATTACAGCATACTAGGCATTTCACTAAGTGACAAAATTAAACGTTTCTTCTACTTGGTAGTAAAATTCTAGGGCATCTGACTTCTAGGATTATTCAACAGTATTCTGCTTTATTTCTATTACATTACACTAAGTTGAGGACCTGAACAGTACTGTCTTCTTGACAAAAGGTACACCCAAGTTTTCAATGAGAAGACTGGACCAGCCAAGCCAGGCATTTCTGAAAAGCATCTGCATTCAGGCAGTGATACTGGTTCCTGAAAAATTAGCAAGGCACAGCTGAATGTGTCAAGAGTTTCAGGACCATGCCACTGAGGGGATGAGTTAGTGGCTGAAGGACAAAAGCATTTACCATGATACACACAAACCGGTTTACAAAAATATCAGTGAACTTGAAAAAAATCTAGTCTGTATGGAAGACAAAGGAAGGCTCCTTACATATCACACAAGGGTGTGCAACTCAGAACACAAAGTGGTGGCGGCCATCAGCAGGAGTCCTCAGAGATGCAAATTTCAGTACAACTGAACCTGCCACCTAAGCTTGGGGCAGAGCTTGAAATTGTCCATTGTTTGATCAATTTTCTACCCCAGTAAACAAAATTTAAAGCAAGAAAGCAAAAAAGGACAGCCAAGATAAAAATGTTTGAGATTTGTCCACTTCAGGAATAAAATGCTGAGGATCTGACCAATTGGCAGCATCCCTACACAGTGGGAGGCTTACCTCCTTTCAACAATACTCTGTTAGAAGCCAACATAAAGGAACTTTGGAGTAAAATCAGACTCATGTTCCACAGTTCTCTCTGCTCCACAGAGAGAAGAGATGCAAGCTTTCAGTCTATCTACCCACTTGGCAAAAGTCAATTGCAAAAAAGAAGTTGTGCCTTACCATAACGTTCCATATGTGTTGTTCATCTTCTTTCATTTATCACTGATAGGCTGACTGTGTTCCGAGAGCTTGGAACCAAACCTATTACCAAGCTCGCACCAGCAAAAAAAAAAAAAAAAAAAAACTCTCGAGCTAAGTCTCTACCAAAAATCCCCTTCTCCCAATTACCTCAGATCAAGTTTGCTAAGAAAAAGAAGTAAAGCCAAGGCCACTTCTGTGCAAAGTACCCTAGGGCACCACTCAGACCCAAAGCACCCCCAGGAGCCTTTGGAGGGGGAAGGAGGGTGGGACGTGATGAATGAAAGATGAACACAGATGGAACGTTAAGGTAAGACACAACTTCTTTATCTGATGTTGTTGATCTTCTTTCCATTCATCACTGAAGGGACAGAATCCCAAGCTACCTTGAGGTCCATGGGCGGCCCTTATGGAAGAATATTCCTGAGTACCACTGAGCAGAAGGCAGCTCTCCCTCTGGAGAAAAGGTCCAATTTGTAATGATTGATAAAGGTATGAGGCTTAGCCCAAGTAGCTGGTGTGCAGACGTCATCCATGGAAGCCCTGGAATGTAATGCCGCAGATGATGCCATAGATCTAGTGGAGTGAGCTTCACCTTTTGGCATAGGTTTGTTATGGAGGGAATAGAGGAAAAGTACAGTTGTATGCCTACCATAAATGTAGTGTATTCACTGTTGCAGTCATTACTCTTGGATTATCTTGCTGGCAGGCTACCCTCAGTTGGCCAGAATTCCAAAGCCTAGGTCCAGCATCGGTTGCCGTCGCCTCTTCCCTGACGTCAGTGCTCCAGGGGTATAAAAGATGCAGCAGATGCCATTTTCTTCAGTTTTTCTTGCCACAGATGTCAGGTGCCCCAAATAGGTAGGCTGAAAAATATAAGAAATACATGCACAAAAATAAAATTTCCTTCATCTACAAGAAAATACACCAACAAGGTTGTATAGGATAGAGAAGTGCAGATAAGTCCCAGCAAAGAGAAGGGGGATGGTGGGTGGGTAACCTGGACTGCAACAGTGAATACACTCGAACATCTACATTTATGGTAGGCACACAACTGTACTATGTTCATCGTGTTTCACTGTTGCAGTCATTACTCTTGGGTAGAATCCCAAAGCTGAGGATGGGTGGCTGGGCTAAATAGGATTAGGAGAGGCTATGAGGCCCTGCAGAACTGCAGTGGCGAAGCCTGCTCTGGACTCGAGTAGAGAGGCAAGTGCTTTGTAAAGGTGTGCACTGACCTCCAAGTTGCAGCCTCTAAGATTTCTTTGGTTGGTACTCCTCTGAGGAAGGCTGCTGAAGTGGCTGCTGCTCTGGTGGAATGAGGCCTAATGCCCCTTAGGCACTGATTTGCCATGTTGAATAGCAGAAAAGGATGCAATGGCCTATCCGTTTAGAAATAGCCTGTTTTGACATGGCCTTTCCTTGTGATCCTGCAGCATATGACACAAAGTTGCTAAGTCTTTCTGAAAGCTTTAGTTCTGTCCAAGTAGAAGTGCAACTGCCTGTGTATGTCCAAAGAATGCAGAATTTTCTCACCCTTGTTCTGTGGATTTGGGTAAAAGGTAGGCAAGTGAATGGTTTGGTTGAGGGCCACACTGGACACCACCTTAGGCATAAATGTAGGGTTTGTACTCAGAGAAACCCTGTTTGGATGAAAAATGATGAAAGGTTCACAGCCATGAGTGCTTGTAACTCCGAGACTCACCTTGCAGAGGTTATGGCTAGGAGCAGAGCAGTTTTCCAGGATAAGAATTTTATATCTGCTGTTGATGCTGGCTCAAAAGGAGGCAGTGTGAGTTTTTCCAAAACATAATTGAGGTCCCAGGCCGGAATTGGTGCTCTCCTTGGAGGCCTAATGTTTCTGGCCCCTCTGAGGTACTGCCTTAAAGGATGAGAAAAGATAGGTGGTTCCGTATTGTAATGTGCTGAAATGGCAGAGGCATGAATCTTAATTGATGAGAAAGAAAGGCCTTTGTTCAGCATCTCAGTTAGGTATTGTAAAATCTGAAGAATATTTGGTACAGACGTATCAATGCCTTGTTCCTGGTTCCAAGCACAGAATCTCTTCCATTTTTCTGCATAAGATTTTCTGGTACTGGGCCTCCAAGATAACATCCATAACAGCTTTTGAAAGAGGAGTGTTCTGAATGGCTACATTATCCGCCATTCTGCCAGATTTAAGGTCCTGAGTTGGCTGTGCAGGATCTGATTGTTTTGTTGGGTCAGCAAGTGAGAAGCTTGAGGCAATATCCATGCTGGACCTTGAGACAAGCTCTTTAGGATTGGGTACCAGTGCTGGCGTGGCCAGTCTGGTGCAATCAGAATCATTTTTGGCATCTCTTGTCTGACCATTAGGAGTACTCTGGGAAGGAGAGGCAGTGGGGGAAAAGCATATACTGTTAGATTTTTCCACCTGAATGATAGGGCGTCCACTTTCCATGCTTGCTTGTGATAAATCCTTGTGCAAACTCTCTGCAATTGACAGTTGTGAGGAGAGGCAAATAGATCTATGTCTGGGCATCCCCATTTCCTTATTATCATGCTGAAGACTTGTGGATCCAGGTTCCATTTGTGGGGATCCATGAGGTTTTTGCTTAGTTCATCTGCCAGAGTATTTGTTTTTCCTGGCAGGAATTGTGCTTGCAGGTGAACTTGAAAAGCCAATGCTGTGTCCCATAAGGTCATTGCTTGTCTGCAGAGGGGGTAGGAATGTGTACCTCCCTGCTTGTTTATGTACCACATGACCATAGTGTTGTCTGTTAGTAACTGTCCTGGATGAAGCAGGTCCTGGAAAGCTGCCAGGGCATTTTGAACAGCTAGTATCTCTTTTTGATTGATGTAAAGATGCATCTGGTTTGTAGGCCATGTGCCCTGAATACATTTTCCTGTCATATGGACCCCCTAGGCATAATCTGATGCATCCGTTGTCAGTGTCTGTCTGGCTGGCTGTGGGTAAACTGAATGGCAGACCCTTGTTGTGGTGACAGGCTTCTGCCCACCATCGAAACTCCTGTTGTAGGCAGGGAATGAGTGCAATTACTGTCTCCAGGCTGTGGCAATGCGGAGTCCAAACACTTTTCAGATACCGTTGTAGTTTCCTCATATGAAGTCTGGCATATGGAATTAGTTGAATGCAAGATGCCATGAAACCAGAGGCCTGCAGGATTTTCCTTGCAGATAAGTGGGTTTTTGTTGCCAATTTCTTGAAGTAAGTAGTCAGTTGTTTTTGCTTGTCTGGCGTGAGATAAGCCATCTGGGCAGTTGTATTTAAGCTTGCATCCAAGAATATTATCTCTTGAGAGGGCACTAGTTTTGATTTCTTTTCGTTTACTGTGTACCCTAGGCCAATTAGTAATCTTTTTACAAACGCCAGATGCTTCAGAAGAGGGTCTTTGTTCTCTGCTTGAATTAGGCAGTCATCCAAGTAGGGATATATTGAATTCTTTTTTGTCTGCAAAACGCAATTACTGGTGCCAGGCATTTTGTAAAGACCCTGGGCACAGTAGATAAGCCAAAGGGCAGTGCAGAGAATTGGTAATGCATTGAGCCAGCTATGAATCTGAGGTATCTTCCACAAGATTGTCTGATTGGCACATGCAGGTATGCCTCTTTTAGGTCCAAAGTTACGAGCCAAGCCCTCTTGCCCAGCATGGGCAGTAGCTGCTGTACAGTCAACATCTTGAATTTTGGAACTTCCAGAAACATATTTAGTATAGACAGGTCCAGAATTGGTCTCCAGGTTTTGTCCTTCCTGGGTACTAGGAAAAGTCTGGAGTAAAATCCTTGCCTCTGCTCTTGCTGTGGTACTTGCTGAATGGACTCATGCCCATGAGGGCTGTAATTTGTTTTTTTGCCTCTGCCCACTGATTGTGTGGCAGGTCTAGCATGCCCTTTGACCTTGGCAGAGTGTGAAAATGGAACCTGTAACCTTGGGACACTATGTTCAGGACCCATTTGTCTTGGGTAACTATTTGCCAATTTGATGAAAAAAGTGCTATTTTTTCCCCTAAGGGGGCTATCAAAAGAAAACTGTGTGGAAAGTACAGTTGTGTACACCTACCATAAATGTAGATGTTCAAGTGTCTTCACTGTTGCAGTCATAACTGTAGGGTGCTCCTGCCGGCAGGCAGCCCGAGGTCGGCCAGAATCCCAAAGTCTGGGTCTGGCGTCGGCTGTGCAAGCTAGTATCCTGACGTCAGTACGCTCTGGTACATAGCCCTCAGCCGACGCCATCTTCTCCAGCCTTTCTTGCTCTAGATGTCAGAAGTCCCCAATAAATCATAAATGAATTCCACTAGGAAACACAAATACACCACAAAAAAGAGAAAAAGAGGGGATAGGAGGGAGGGAAACATTGACTGCAACAGTGAAGACACTCGAACATCTACATTTATGGTAGGTGTACACAACTGTACTATGTTCATCGTGTTTCACTGTTGTAGTCATAACTGTAGGGTGGAATCCCAAAGCAGTGGAAAAAGGTGGGAGGTTTAAACAGAAGAAGGGGCAGCAAGAAGACCCTGCAAAACAGCAGAGGCAAAGCCTGCCCTGGTCTTAGAATACAAAGGGAGATTGTAGTGCTTGGAAAAAGTATGCACAGAACTCCAAGTGGCAGCTTCCAAGATATCCTTGGTAGGAACTCCCCTGAGAAAAGCTGTAGAAGTAGTAGCTGCTCTAGTAGAATGACTTCTCACAGTACCTGGAAATTGTTTCCCATGATGAGTGTAACAAAATCTTATTCCATAAGAAATCCATTTGGAAATTGTTTGGAAATAGCCTTTCCAAGAGAACTTGAGGCAAAAGAAACAAACAATTGGTTAGATTTTCTGAACTCTTTAGTCTTGTCCAAATAAAATCGTAACTGTCTGTGCACGTCCAAGGAATGCAAAATCCTTTCCCCTTTATTCTGAGGATTAGGAAAGAAGGTAGGAAGGTGAATTGTTTGATTCAAAGCCACTTTCGAAATCACCTTAGGCATGAAAGTAGGATTGGTCCTCAAGGATACTCTGTCCTGGTGGAAAATAAGGTATGGTTCCACAGCCATGAGAGCTTGCAACTCTGAGACCCTTCTGGCAGAAGTCAAAGCTAACAAAAGAACTGTCTTCCAAGATAAAACTTAATATCTGAAGATGCAGCAGGCTCAAAAGGAGGCAAAGTAAGTTTTCTAAAACATAATTAAGATCCCAAGCAGGAACAGGAGGGGTTCTAGGAGGCCTTAAATTCTTAGCCCCTCTCAAGAATTGTCTCACCAAAGGTTGAGAAAAAACAGGGGGATCAGTATTGAAATGAGCAGAAATAGCAGAAGCATGAATCTTAATGGAAGAAAAGGAAAGTCCATTAGACAAAAGATCCGAAAGGTAAAGCAAAATAGAAGAGAGCTCAGGTACCAGAGGGTCCAAGCCTCGATCCTGCATCCAAATGCAAAATCTCTTCCATTTAGAGGCATAGGATTTCCTAGTGCTAGGTCGTCTAGCTTCCAAAAGAACATCCAAAACTTGTTTGGGAAGGCTAGAAGAGATCAAATTCCTTTGAAGAGCCAAGCTGCCAGACAAAGGGTCTTGAGATTGGAATGTAGCAACTGACCCTGATGCTGGGACAGAAGAGAAGGGTTCAGAGGGAGAATCCAAGGAGGCTCCAAGAACAGGTGCTTTAAAGTTGGATACCAAAACTGTTGAGGCCAATTTGGAGCAATCAAGATGAGGAACTTGGGCTTGTCCTGTTTTATCTTTAGTAAAATCCGAGGAAGAAGAGGAAGAGGAGGGAAGGCATATCCCGAAAGGTTTCTCCAGCTGAAGGACAGGGCATCCACTTTCCAAGCTGTTTTGTGGAATGACCTGGTGCAAAAGAGAGGCAGCTGATGATTGAGATGGGATGCAAACAGATCTATCTGGGGGCATCCCCAAACTGCAGTAATCCGGTTGAATAAGTTGGTGTCTAGCATCCATTCGTGAGGATCTAAAATGTTCCTGCTCAGGCTGTCCGCTAAGGGATTCTGTTCTCCTGGTATGAATTGGGCCTGGAGATGTAGATTCAGATTTAGAGCTGTGTCCCATAAAGCCATAGCTAGTCTGCAAAGGGGGTACGAATGAGAACCCCCCAGCTTGTTTATGTACCACATGACTGTGGTGTTGTCTGTGCAAATTAAAAGAGGTCCTGGATGCAAAAGGTTCTTGAAGGCTAGAAGAGCATTTTGAACTGCCAACATTTCCTTCAGATTGATGTGCCAGTGAAGATGATCCTTTGTCCAGGTTCCCTGCTGGCAATTGCCTAGAAAATGTGCTCCCCAAGCATAATCCGAGGCGTCCGTGGTTATGATTTGAGAAGGTTGAGGGTTATTGATTTGAGAAGGTTGAGGAAGACGGAAAGGCTTTCCTTCGTTTAACGCACACACCCTGGACCACCAAAGGAACTCCTTCTGGAGGCAGGGAATCAGAGTGTCCAGATCGTGATAATGCTGTGACCATACACTTTTCAGATACCATTGAAGCTTTCTCATATGAAGCCTGGCATTTGGAATCAACAGAATGCAGGAAACCATGTAGCCCAGTGCCTGCAGGAATTTCCTTGCAGTGAGCTGAGGTAGAGTTGCCAAAGTTTTGAAAATTGAAGCCAGCTGTATTTGCTTTTCTGTAGTGAGGAAGGCCCTTTGTAAGGTTGTATTTAAGAGGGCTCCCAGAAATATCATTTGTTGAGAAGGGATCAAATGTGACTTTTTTGTGTTCACTGAAAATCCCAGTAGGAGGAGAAGACGTTGAACAAAATCCAGATGTTGGAGTAAAAGATCCTTGCTGTCTGCCTGAATAAGGCAGTCGTCCAAATAGGGGTAAATCTGAATCCCTGGAGTCTGCAATAAGCCACTACTGGTGCCAGGCACTTGGTAAAGACTCTGGGCGCAGTAGATAAACCAAAGGGCAGTACAGAGAATAGAAAGCGTCTCAAACCTGCCTTGAACCTGAGGAATTTCCTGCGTTCCTGCCTGATGGGAATTTGTAAATAAGCTTCCTTTAGATCCAATGTCACCATCCAGGCGTCCTGAGAGAGCATTGGAATCAGCTGCTGCAGAGTAAGCATCTTGAATTTTGGAATTTCCAAAAAGGTGTTTAACACAGAAAGGTCCAGAATAGGTCTCCATGAGCTTTGCTTTCTTGGAACCAGAAATAGCCTTGAATAAAACCCTTTTCCCATCTCTGAGAGTGGAACAGGCTCTATGGCTCTCATGGCCAGAAGAGCATCCACTTGATTTAAGGCCTCTGACCATTGATGTTTTGGCAGATCTGGCCAACCGAAAGCCCTTGGCAAGGTATGAAAGTGGAACTTGTAGCCTTTTAAAATCACGTCCAATACCCATTTGTCCTGGGTAATATGAGTCCAATTTTGTAAAGAGAAAGTTTTCCTCCGAGGGGCATCCAGGTAAAGAGGTCCTGTAGCCCAACCGAGAGAGTCATTGAGTTTGCTTCCTTTGAGATTGGGATCTGTCTTCTCCCCTTCTAGGTGAAGAAGCAGTCCATTGTCTCGATCTGTAGGAGGCCTGAGCTTGGCCACGACCTCTGGGCGTCTATATCTTCCCCTTTGAGGCCTGTCAGGCGTGGGAAAGGACCAATTTTTGGAGGGCCAATTCCTGGAAAATCTAGGAGGCTGAACTTGCAAGAAATCTTTCACAGTTTGCATAGATTTTGCCTTTTCTTTTAATAACCTCCTCAGCCTTAGATCCAAAAAGAACATCATGCTGAACAGGGGCATCTAATAATTTAGCCTTAACCTGTTCAGGTAAACTTTGCTCACGAAGCCAAGCATGTCTCCTGATAACAGTACCAGAGGCTGCCCTGCAAGAAGCATCCAAAGCATCAAAACCACAATGCAAGCTATGTTTGTTCAGTTGTTCAGTTGCATGCAATACATCATGTAGTTCCTTATCTTCTGCACAAGCAGGAAGGAGGCAAGCTTTGCTTTAAAACAGACAAAAGAAATTGCTGATACTTAAACATATGAAACTGGCAATTTAAAGCCCTAACAGAAAGGGTAGCAGAAGTATATACCTTTTACCCCACCTGTCTAAGGCACGAGAATCCTTCTCAGAGGGAATAGGATTCTTAGAAGAAGCAACTTTAGCAGCCTTAGAGCCCTGAGATATAGTTTCAGGATCTGCAGAAGGATTCTTAAACAAGAACAAATGAGACTCAGGAACCCTATAAAACCTATCAGGCTTAGAGGGAGCAGGAGGCATGGAGTCAGGATTCAAATTAGCCTCGGAAAAAGCATCATCCACAATGTCAAGAACAGAAGGGATAGCCAAAGGCCTATGTTGAGGAAGAAGAAGGAATTCTCTAAGCCTCTTCTTGGAAGCAGAATAATCCTGACCTTCCCAATGAAAATGTTCCCTCATCTCATGTAAGGTTTCCCCAAAAGAAAAATCTTCAGGCGGAGAGGCAGAGGGGGTAAGGAGTCCTCAGCATCCGAATCCTCATAAGGAGGAAAAGAATATTCCTGATCAGAGGAAGAGACAGAAGATATAGAAGCCTGGTCAGAGGAATCCATAGGAACATCCTGTCGAGGCCTTTTCTCAGGGGGGGGGGGTGAGAACCCCTAATCATAGTAAGCAAATCTTCAGCCATCCTTAACAATTGCTTCTGAGTCCTGGGAGTAGATTCAGAAGTAGCTTGAGCAGGAGCTTTGGACTTAACAGGAGTCTTTGTCTTTGCCTTTGAAATAGTGATGTGAGTAGGCCTGAATACCCCCTCAGAAGCCGGTACCTGCACAGCGGTTCCAGACCCATCAGAGGGAGCGACGTCCGAAGGTCCTGCAGCAGATAAAATAGAAGGCCTTGATGGCTCCCCATGTGAGTTCGTATCGGCCATCGGTTCAAAAGTGGCGGACGACAGGGGCTGCAAAAGCACCTCACTGACGACAGCCGAACCAGACGCCAGCTCCAGCTGCAACGAGTCCTGTTTGGACCTCTGAGGCCTGTCCTTGTCTTTGCGCTTCTTTTGAATTCTGGTAGCATCCGACGACATTCTATAATTGAAGCGTCTGCCAAAGTAATTCAGAGCCCAGTCGTACCTGCGTTTGATAGTACGAGAATTAAACCTGGCACAGAACTGACAACAAGAAACGTCGTGGTCAGGGCCTAAGCAAGGTAGACAGTAAGAGTGGAAATCTTTATGAGGTATTTGTTTCCCACACGTAATACAATTATTAACTTTTTCTGACATCGGAGGAACAAGAAAAGATTCAACGGGGTACTTAGCTTTGAGAAGAGAAGTAAGAACTTCGGACTGACAACAACCAAAAAAAACGCTGTTCGAAAATCGCCAACCAATGACTTGCGAGCTGCTTTCCACCGCACGGCAAGAAAGACTGGAGAAGATGGCGTCGGCTGAGGGCTATGTACCAGAGCGTACTGACGTCAGGGTACTAGCTTGTACAGCCGACACCGGACCCAGACTTTGGGATTCTGGCCGACCTCGGGCTGCCTGCCGGCAGGAGCACCCTACAGTTATGACTGCAACAGTGAAACACGATGAACATCTGGTAGAGGAAAGTCATTGGGACGGTTTCCTGTAAGGTTGTGACTTGTCTTCTCCGCTTTTGGAGGTAGGAGCACCCCATTGTTTAGGCCTGTATGAGCCTTGGGGCTGAGATCTGCCTCTGGGACGCCTGTATCTGCCTCTTTGTGGTCTGTCTGAGACTGGAAAGGACCAATTTTTAGAAGGTCAGTTCTTGCTAAACCTGGGTGGCTGTACCTGTAAGAAATCCTTGACTGTCTGTATGGATTTTGCCTTATGCTCCATTTTTTTCAACACCTCTTCTGCTTTAGTACCAAACAAAGTATCATGCTGTAATGGTGCATCTAACAATTTTGCTTTAACATGATCAGGCAGATTCTGTTCATTTAACCAAGCATGCCTTTTAATAACAGAACCTGTAACAGCGGCCCTGCAAGAGGCCTCCAATGAATCATAACCACATTGCAAAGTATGCTTTCCCACTTGTTCAGTTGCATACAATAAATCCTGCAATTCCTTGTTCTCTGAACATTCAGTATTTGTCAACATTTTCTGTTTAAGTAGTGACATTAAATATTGCTGATATTTAAGCATATGAAATTGACAATTTAAAGCGCTTACAGCCAGGGTGGCAGAACGTTTTTCCCCCCATCTAGAGGCCTAGAATCCCTATCAGAGGAGACGGGGTTTTTTGCAGTGGAAGCTTTAACCCCCTTGGGACCCTGAGATATAGTTTCTGGGTCAGCAGCGGGGTTTTTATATAGGAATTTATGAGAATCTGGGACCCTGTAGTATCTGTCTGGCTTAGTAGGTGCAGGGGGTAAAGAGTCAGGGGACAGACTGGACTCTGAAAATACATCTACAATGTCTAGAACAGGTGGAATAGCAAGGGGTCTGTGCTGAGGAATAAGCAGAAAGTCTCTGAGCCTTTTCTTAGATTTAGAATAATCTTGGCTCTCCCAGTGGAAATGCTCCCTCATAGTATGCAGTGTTTCCCCAAAAGAATAGTCCTCAGGAGGAGAAGCTGAAGGAATGGATTCTTCAGCATCAGAATCCTCATAGGGAAGCATGGAGTAATCCTGTTCAGAAGAGGAATCCGAGGAAATAGATACCTGATCAAAAGAATCATACTCTGTCTCTTGCCTAGGCCTCTTATCAGGAGGGGGATGGGAGCTCCTGATCAAAGTAATTAGGTCTTCGGCCATTTTGAGCATCTGTTTTTTAGGAATGGAAGTCTGAGTAGGAGAATGCTGTACTTGTTTGTCTTTAGAGCTGCTTTAGTCTTTAAAGCTGAAGATGGCTTAATATATAGTTGTGTAGGTCTGAAGACACTCTCAGAAGCCGATGCCTGCTCAGCGGCTCCGGACCCATCTGAGGGAGTGATTTCAGAGTGTCCAATACCTTGAGTTTCCAGAGGCCCAGTCAACTCCACGTGGCAGTCGGTAGCGGCCTGTAGCTCTGAGGTAGCGGGCACCAGGGGCTGCGAAAGCACCTCACTGACAACCGGCGACTGGCCTAGTAGAGGCTTCGTCGTCGGTTTTGGACCTCGGATGCCTATCCTTGTCCTTGTGTTTTTTTGTAAACTCCGGTTGTCGGCTGTTCCGACGGCATTATATAATTAAATCTTCGGCCAAAGTAATGAAATGCAAAATCGAACCGACGCTTGATAGTGCGTTGGTTAAATCTAGCACAAAACCAACAGCTAGCAACGTTATGATCAGGGCCTAGGCAAGGAATACAGTAAGAGTGAAAATCCTTATGAGGTATTTGCTTCCTGCCAAAAATACAATTAACTTTTTCTGACATCGGTCTGGAGCAAGAAAAAAAGTTTCCCCAATGGGGTACTTAGCTTTAATGAAGACTTTGGTTCTGAAATTCAGATTTGAAAATCTCAGAGTCGCCAACCGCACTTGCGAACTACTTTTGCTTGCACCGGCGGCAAGAAAGACTGAAGAAAATGGCGTTGGCTGCATCTTTTATACCCTGGCGCACTGACGTCAGGGAAGAGGCGACAACAACGGCGCGGACCTAGACTTTGGAATTCTGGCCGACTGAGGGTAGCCTGCCAGCAGGATAACCCAAGAGTAATGACTGCAACAGTGAAACAAACATCGTATGCAGTCCCATAGCCATCCTGATAATGCAACCTTGGAAACATTCTCTCCCATTTTGACCCCAGAAAAAAAGAGATGAAAAGCTGTTCAGATTTACAAATAGGTTTGGTCCTGTCACAGTAAAATCAATGGTCTACGTACATCTAGGAAGTGAAGGCAATACTCTCCTCAATTGGCAAAATTCGGAAAAAAAATGGTAGATCAATGGTCTGGTCAATGGAGAATTCAGAAACAACTTTGGGAAGAAAGAATGGGTTTGTCCGCAGTGACGCACTGTTTTTATGAAAGACCAGATAGGGCCTCGATACACAATGCCTGCAGCTCGGAGACTCTTCTGGCAGAGGTAATAGCTACCAGGAACAAATATTTCCAAGACAAAAACTTTAGATCACACTTAGCAGCAGGTTCAAAGGGTTTTTCAGTCAAAGACTGAAGGACTAGAGTGAAGTTCCATGGTTCCACAGGCTGTCTGAGAGGAGGTCTGATATGAGGTCCCCTTGAGGAAGGCCTTGCAAAGGCGTAAAGAAATAAGAGGGATGCCATCTATACCATTGTGGAAATTGCCGCTACATGCAGTCATACCGTAGAGGCAGAGGCTCCAACAGCAAAAAACTTAGCCAAGTATTGAAGCACTGCAGTAACTGGAGCCGAATATGGGTCTAGCATGTTATCCTTGGACCAGATGGAGAACCTTTTCCATTTATCCTGATATAGTCTTCTGGTAGATGGTTTGTGAGAGGCCAGAATGATGTCTTGAACAGGTGAGGAGAAATTAGCCTGCCGACTAGTGGAAGTGTGGAAACCAAGCTGTCAGCTTGAGACTGAACAGATGTGTGTGACTCGACCCTTGGGGGTGAGTAATCAGATCTGGTAGAGGGTCCAGAGTCCACGGCGGGTATACTAGGTGAGGCCGAAGGAAGGGGAACCAAACTTGTAGAGGCCAGAATGGGGCTATGAGGATCACCTTTCATCTCAACTGAAGAGCTTTCTTTAGAAATTGGGGGATCAGAGGAATGGGAGGATAAGCGTAAAGAAGTCCAGTGGGCCAATCATGGATCAGAGCATCCCTCGGTGACTCCCCCTCCGGGGGAAGTAGGGCGAAATAATTGCTGAACTTGGTGTTTGAAGGGGAAGCAAAAAGATCACAGCAAGACTGGCTCCAGTGGCTGAGGATTACAGATGCCACCTCACGGTTGAGGGACCACTCGTGGGGCATGAGGATGCATCTGCTCAGTTTGTCCGCAATAACGTTGGAGCTCCCCGGGATATGCGTTGCTATCAGAAAGCAGTTGGAAGCTATTGCCAACTGCCAAATTTTCATGGCTTCTCGACATAGGGAGTAGGACTTGGTTCCTCCTTGCTTGTTGATGTACCAGACCACTGGCATATTGTCTGACTGAACTGCAACTGTCCTGGAAGGGAGATTGAATGAAAGGCCTGCAACACTACAGCATGGCTCTCAGTTCCAGAACACTGATATGCAGGTGGGCCTCTGAGGTGGGCCATGTGCCTTGGACAGTCTTTCCCCGGGGTTCA